>NC_077223.1:66383661-66629266 GCF_024763615.1 Phlebotomus papatasi
TCCTGTTTATTTGTATACTTTATGCTATTTCCTGAAAATTTTGGAATACTGCATAACTTAACCTTAATTTTTCTATAACCCCTTCCTCCTAAAACCGAAAACATTTTTTTCGAATTATTTCAAAAACTTGTGTGACTTCTTCGATTTCGGATCAGAATTCGTCTAAGCTGACATTTCATACATATCAATCATACGACAACGACCGTAAACCATTTCCTAAAACGAGTATTCAATGTAAAATGTCAAGGTTCCAGACATCGTGTTTCTCTACATATTGAGAAAGGTATGAACTCACTTGAAAAGAATAGAATAGCCTATAAGAAGTATAAACCGATTCCAAACTACCATGAACCCATTCTGTATAGATATTTTTTTTTTTATGAAAATTGATAACTAACAAAATTTCCATTTAAAATAACTGTTTTATTACTAGTCACTGGAAATAGAGACTAATAAAATTGACAATATTTTACTCAAAAATCGCAATTTTAGATCATCTTTTTTCCTCATAAAGTAGCACTAATATTTTTTATGTCTTTCACTAGAATTTTCGTTATTTAATGCATGGTAACCGTGCGGAAACAGTACTTATGCCTTTAATAGGTTCATTATATACATATTACTCTCCCTTTAACTTAGAGCAATAAAATGAATATCAAAAAAATATTAAATCAATGTAATAAGGACGAGCTAAAATATAACATATCGCATATCACATGTTATTCATCTTCTCTCAAGAAAATGCCAGATTTTCAGAATGATACTTGAGGTAATCTGTCAAAACGAAGACAGAACAATTTATCAAAATAATTAACTCACACTCTTGCCAAATTATTTCATCATTTTAAGAATTACTTTCTCCCAAAATTCAGTCATCTTAATGGCCTTTTAATAATATCATTATCTATTGCAGTACATCAAATGCAAGAACAAAAAAATATAACTCACAAATAATTTAATGTGAATATTAATGTTGAACATTGTTCCCATCTGGTACCTCTGGGACAGATGAGAAAAGGTGAATTTTTTAGATGCTTCAGATAAATTTAGTTAGATTGTTAAAAAGTAAATAAATCAAAAATTCTAAGATAATATTAATATCATGTTTCTTACATTCCTTAGATGGATGATTTATATCTCTGGAATGTCGTTTATATAGTCTACTGAAAATACCTGATCTAAGAATAACACCAAGAAACTCTAAATGGGAAATGTATTGCAATTACAATAAAGCTATACCAGGAATTAAATTTATCCACTAATCGAAATTGCTTTCTTTAGCTAATTAACCTGTTATAATAGAAGATAGACAACAAAGGAAAAATTCCTTCTTTCATTTGATCATTTAATTCTGAAGCCAGATGTACTACGTTATCAAAGATACCTTGCATATTGTCTTTCTTTTCCCGTGTAATGTTTTCTTTTGTTACTTTTCTGCTTTACCCATCTCTTGACTGTACTATGAAACCACTAGGAACAAGAAACCGAAAGGGAAAATCCAGTCATGAGTTCATTTTATCTTATAGAACCGGTGATTCTTAGATTGTAAATTAGATTTTTGGTTTTCAATGGACATTACAAAGCCAGTAATAAACCTAAATGGGCTTATGGTAGGTGTGATTCTTTCATTGCAAATTCGGATTGGGGGCAAATTCGAAGTCCAAATAAGCTTATGGTAGCTGAGATTCTTTACAAGCAACCTCGAAATGCGTGCAATTCGTGGTTCCTGCAAATTGCACTCATTCTTGACATTTGACCTCACTGGTAATACATTTAAGAAGCTTGTCACACATTTCTTGAAAAAAAAAATTGTTTTAAAAAATTTAAAGTCAAAGTGTGTGCGATAACTAAAAGCTTCCTCTACTATTCAATTTATTCTTAAAAATTTTGTTTTATTATACTGACTACAACATATTCCCTTTAAACTAAAAATTATATAGAGTTCATACCTGATTTAGCCGTATAGCTTTATTTCTTTAACCTCTTATCAGACAAAATTTCGAAAAAAAACTCAATTTTAAATTAGATATCAAGTTCAAATTGTCTATTAGATTTTGAAAAATCAATTAAATGGCTTAAGGAATAAAGAGATTGGCTTCGATTGGCTTCTTTTTAGGAAGGTCATCGAAGACCATAGGTCGATATCTCATACCGTTTCAATTTTATATGGGACAGAAGACTGAAAAAAATCGTAAAACAGTATTTTTAAAATAGAGCTATTACCGTTAATCTACCGATTCATCACTGATTGTGACCAATTCAGTCGGGTTCCGAATTAAAGGATCTTTCAAAAAAATCCAAATTTAACCAAATCCGTTGAAAATTAGGCCCTCCAGGGTGCTTGATTTTTGACCTTCAGTAATTCTAGATGGCGATTCAACCGGTAAAAGGTGTCGATGGATTAATTTTCAGCTGGACTAACTGCGAAACATATTCAAAAATCATTGAAATTACTTGGGCCAATTTTGAGATAAGTCAAAAAATCGTATTTTTGGAGGGGATAAAGTAGGTAGGGGTGATTTGCTTACGTTAGTTCGCTAGACAATATTGATTTGTGGGGGGGGGGGTCACCGAAGACCGGAAGTCAATATGCTTTACCATTTAGCAACCAGAATTTGAAAAAAATGAATTGTGAAAACTGCCCCCTCGTGGAGGAGTTCGAGCAGTTAAAAGTGTTGCAAAGTTTACCTTAAATGCTTGAAATTATTTTAGATCTGGATGGCTCTCTACTGTACAACTATTCACGACAAGGATGTTTTTTATAATTCCAAATAAGGTAAAGTACCCTGTAGTCGGCCGGTTTCTCAACTCGACCAGTGCGACTATTTATTCAATTTACTTAGATTTGTATAATATGGTCTTACCGATTTAACATTAGAAGGTGTATTATATTATATATAACGTAAATCAGTGAAAATTTCATAGAAATTGACTATAAAACGTTAAAAAATTGGTTAAATAATTCAACTGGCCGAGTTGAGAAATCGGCCGACTAGAGAGTACTTTACCTTAGTTTATAAATTAATTATTTCTTGGATATCCATAATCCCAACTATTTTACTTCAAAAACTAATTGATGTATTTTTTGGCAGAGGGTCTGACACGGTCTCAAGCAGGTATAAAATAAATTAATAAAAATTGTACACGAATTTTCCGAAATAGCATGAAACAGACAAAAATTTAAAACGATTGTACTTTATTCAAAAACACTGATCTTATATGAAGTGATATAGGCTTTGCACATAGAAATACATCTGTTCTAATTTTGGTAACTAATCAATTTCAAGATCACGAAGATTCCGATCACCTATCCTTTGAATATAAGCCCAATCAGAAATGAATGACCATTAGCATTACAGTAGCTGTGATTAGGAAAGAATCACAGTTAATGACACCTAATAAAGCAAACCAATGCACAAATATCATGCCTTATATTGTGTAAATAAAAGCAAATTGGGTATAGTATGTTGTAGACAAATAGTCAAATTGAACAGACACGACAGTAGATCTTATACGACGAAGGCCCTCTTTTTTCCATCTCAGCCATGGCTTTTCCCATATCACTAACACAACATATTTCAGTCATCTCATTCTTATGTAAATGTATAAATCACGTTTATACTGAGTAACATTTTTGCAATCATGCTAGATTTTGATGGTGTCTGCGGAACCAACTTGGAATCCCTTTTTTTCCTAACCCCCTTCAAATCTTCCTCCGTTTCCTTTTTTATCGCACACTTTGGAGAAAACGTAAATGGGAAAATAACAAGACGGAAAACCCCAATGTCTACTCTACATATTGTATTGGAGAAATCTCATATCATGTCCTCCATGATACTGAATGACAAGAAAAAACTTATATACACCAAAGTCTAAATCCTCTAAACCCATTTCTATATGGTCTGGAATTCAGGGGTGGAATGATGACTAATGATAACTTTTCGACACTATCGAATCGATAGTATCGATAAATCTATATCTGATATATTAAGTGAATGTCGACTTTTTGCGCATTGCTGGGCCATTCATTGTGATACTCTTAAAAGGACGTGACTGTTAATAAATATCTGTATTAGTCACAGGAAGTCCTGCTATCGTTTAAATTTTTCAGAATCGACAGTCGGTAATATCTAAAATAAGTTATCATGTCATCCCAGTTTAAATCTGTTATTGGCACTTAAAAAAATTCAATATATCCAGAAATTCATCAACAATCAACTTAGTGTCGCCATCTAGGTCTTGAAAACACCCCATAGAAGATTTTGTCAATAAAAAAAAACTACCAAAAAACCCAAATTCCTTTATATAGAGCTTATTAGGTTAGTAACCAATTTGTAACTATTTTCGCTACGTCAGATGATTTCTATATATTTCCCAAATTGCTCCGTAGATAAATACCTTTTGACATAATTTTGGACAGATTCCAAGAGTTTCAAAACATTGTGATCATATAGATTCACCAATACTGACTCATCGTAGAAGGAGACATGACAAACTTTTAACCTCTATCAAAGCTTATATTAACACTTGAGAGAAATAAAATTGCTTTTATTTATAAAATTTGGGGAATTTTGCAGATTTTGAAAAAAAAACTCTTCTATAACTCATAAAATTGAGGTTCAATTAATTACGTCAAATAAGCACGTCCAGTACTACACTCATAAAATTTTTAACTGATTTATTTTTAAACAGATTTTCTCTTTTATATGAAAAATCGTAATTTACATTAAGAGGAAACTATGATATTAACATACATAAATAATGTATTAATTTTCTGTTCATTCATAAAATCGCGAAAGAAACTAATAAAAAAAACGAACCATTTTTTTCTATTCATATTTCTTCAACATTACGTAAATCCGACTAACTCAAATGTTAAGCATATGTTTACAAAACAAATTTTATTCTGTATTGGTTTTAACTTTAAAAATCAAACCCAATTACAATTTATTTATAAAGCGTAGAGTTACATTTTTAAATCTCTTGAAATGTGCGTGAGTGAAATAAATATTACATTTCCACAATAAATGGGATTAAAAACAATAATTTTGATAAAAATCCAATGCGTTTATTTTATGTTTTTTTTTTTTCAGACAAAAAATCGCAAAGTTCTCAATCACTCAATTCAATATTTAGTTAAGTTTGCTAGGAAGAACATGAGAATTCATTGATCTAATACTTATGTATGATACTATTTGCTATAATGTCATTCACTTGTTCAATATTTCAAGGTTGACAATCAAAGCTATTATGTATTTCGCTTACGTGATTAAGATAAGATTCGCTTGAAAAATCTTGAACTCTCTAACGAAATTGTTATTTTCCAGAAAAAAAATGTTTGAACCAGACACTTCCAAAAATAATTTAAAAGACAAAGTATAGAATCTTTTGGAAACGTATCTCTAAGTTCTGAGTGAGATTTAATATAAAACTTTAAACATTTTAAAACTTTAAATTAATCTCTAAATGCTGATACGCACTTTACCACAATGATTTTTATATTTTAGTTAACAATTTTCCTAATTCCTTTTGGTCTCTGTCTCTGCGCATTGCGAGGAATTATCATTAAAATGAAGAACTTCAAAATAAATCGCTTGCACATTGCCCACAATATAATAAATTGCTCACAGGAGCAGCAGAGACCATTAAAAAGAAAACGCAGTATATTTCACATTATTTATGTTAAATTGAATATTTCAAATTTGTTTAAATTGCCAGTTGACAAATAGATTTTAATTTTTGAAATATTACAAATTATGAAGAGAGTTTAACTTCTAAAATTTTTAACCTAAAGGTTGGATTTATGAACGTAAATAGAGGAAATCGTTTACTGAGTTTGTGAAAGCATAAATATAAACTATAAACCATTGGGTCGAAAAACGTTCCCAGAATTTGAAGAAACACATTCAAGATTTAAGAAATGTTTCCAGATTTCAAAAAACCACACAAGGAAACACAGACTTTTTTCCATAAACACGAAAAGATTTTTAAAATTTCGGAAACGCATTTAAGAATTGAAATGATTGTAAAAACACAAAAACGTTTTTTGAAAATGAAAATACGTACACACGAAATCATTTCCACCTTTTTAGAGAGTTCCAAAAACTCGTACCAGAAACACAAAACTGTTTCTAAAAAAATAGGTCTACGTAGATGTTTCTGAAAACAACGAAAAACATCAAAGAAACACGAGAAATGGAAAATTAGAAAAACGCGCTAGAATTGCAGAATAAAAACAGTGAAAAGTTTCTAGAACCCGTGGTTACCTGGAGTGCAGCTTTTGTTTTATAAATTACACTTTTCTGATTAATTGACATTCAATTTTGCGATGGCCTTATTAAATCCAGTAATTTAGTAGACCATGCTAATTTATCTACAGTAGAGTCTCGCTATAGTCCATATTTGGTTTCAAATTTGACACTTGGGTCGCACTATAGTCCAGGTAATTTTTTAAAATTATCAACGATTTTTAGTATTGAAATTGCTCGACGGCTTCCACTTTCTTTGCGATTGTGGTACTTGTCCTTGCTCTCTTCATTGTGGATCACAATTATCACAACTACTTAATAAAGTTTGCCAAAAATATTAAAATAATTATGCATGTCGCATACTAAAAAACATAACCTAACTTAAAATCAGTGTTTTGAAATCAAGGGTCGATAAATTGTGGACTATAGAGCGATGGCCTATAGTGAGACTCTACTGTAATACAACACACAATTTTTCCTTAATTCGAGACACAATTCGCGAACTACAACGCGAAAGAACTTAATTTAGAGTACATATGGTTTTTTATGCACTTAAATTCACAATGAATTTTATTGTTTTTTCTCTGACCTGTCAAAATGAGTTCAAATCTTCAAAAGAAATGTCAGTAGACTATGACTAAAGGCACTACAACAATTTTAAATAAATAGAACCATTTATCGCAGTGTTTTTTTTTGTGAAGCTATCCTGGAGTGATTCCGAAATGTTAGAGAGTTAAGTTAGACGTCAAATGCCAAGTAGGAGAGACTGGGGCAAAATTTGTCAAAACGAAAATTTCAATATTCACTATTTTCTAAAATAAAAGAGACTGAGGCTTGAAATTTTTATTATAGATAGCCTTGATGAACCTTCTTAAAATTACAAAGTTTCAAAGGGTTCGAGGAAGGATTATGTAAAATAAAAAATAATGAAATTTTGAGCCCTATTTTTGGAATTTTTGGCTGACAGAAAATATCAATACTGATTTGCTCAATTTAAGCACATTTCTCGTTAAGATAGAGAAATATTATATTCGACAAAGTTGTAGAGGAATAAATTTCATATAAAAATATGTCTATGTGATATTTTTAGCGTTGGCGAGAGTAAAATGTCACAAATTATCCGAAAACTGACAAAATTTGCCCCAGCAATTTTGAGAATCTCCACAAAATCGACTTTTAGAAAATGATTCGAAAATCACATTTCTTTCGAGATAGAGAAAAATAGTCTTCTGCAATGTTGTAGAGCAGTAAATTTCCTATAAGAATATGCTCATTATAAAACGTTTAAGTTTTCTCAGAGTTCGTGAAAGAATTAAATATGCGTTTTGGCAAGTTTTGCCCCAGTCTCCATTATTTGCTAATATAATTATTACAGAGGCGTGGCCTAAAATTTTTATGTCTGTAACTGGTTAAGGAAACATTTTTGCCGGAGATTAATTTAGTAATGGACAGGACGGAGAAATTTTAGAAATATTTTTGTAGCAGTTAAATGTACAAGTCCAATTCAACTTTTGAATAAATCATTAGGGGGGCGTGGCCAAAAATTATTTTTGCTGGAATTTATTTAAGAAACATTTTCGCTGGACCTTAAATTAAACGTCCATTCATACACGCTGTTTATAAAAAATTTAAGGGTTTTCATCTGAAAATGTTATTGTTATTTCTTGAATTACAAGTTTTATAAAGAGTATTCCGGTTCAAAAATGACGACAAAAAGGAAGAATTTAATATTGCCCCTAAATATATGCAAATAGAGGAAACTGGGGCACCACCAAACAGGGGGTACTACCAAACACTGTGATTTTTCAATCGGATATTGGATATCAAAAGACCTATAGGAATTTTTAAGCACTATAGGGATGCCTGTCCACTGAAGAAATGGTCGAGATATTCCAAGTAGTTTAGAAATAATAGTGTTTGGTGGTACCCCGTGTTTGGTGGTGGTGCCCCAGTTTCCCCTATTTCACAACTGTTGGTGCTGAAAATGTTTTGTATACCTCACGACATTTCCTTTACTTTTTCCAAAGATATAGGTATCTCCTAAGGGTATGCAATTTTTCAGTGGCAGGAATGAATTTGACGATCTGTTTCTTGGGCTCAACGGAACTCCCTGTCTACTTGCCAATAAACCATAAAAGAGGCGAGGTTTCTGTTATGCTATAATTTACAGTCTGTCTATTCTAGTGCCACCCGTTAATACACGGTGCCCCGGGATTATGCACATTTTTGCGACCGAAGAAAGTCACACTACATGACTTTATGCACACAGAAGACTTGCATAAGATCAGGCGATTTTTCCGGAATAAGTTACAGGTACGCCGTGATGTATGCAAAATATTGTTGGCGCTAATTTCTCTGACTACAGTAGACTCTCTCTCAAATGGGCATTTGGGGCAAAATGTCATCCGGTTTATCGATAGATTTGGACGGCAAAGCCTTTGTAAATTCCCCAAAAAGCGCTCAAATATAAAGAATAACGATAAAATAGGAAGAACTACAGCGAATTTTTGCGAATTAGCTTCATAATTAAACGTGAAAATTGTCAACAAAATTTTTCACCCGATTGAAAAAGAGCCGATTGAGTGAGAGTTTACTGTATTTCCAGCTCCAATTGTTCATGTGAACTGCATTTCAAATTTACTGCGTAAAATATTTGTACACATTTATGAACATTTCAAAGATTATTTCACACATTAGCTCCAAATATAGGCAAATATGCATAAATCTGTGTGCATAATCCCGTGAAGTGCATAATCTCGCAATGCAAAATTCCGGTACAGGGGGTTCCGGGATTATGAATATCGGAAATATGCATATAATGGGATTAGGGGGAAGTGGAGCACCTTTGAAAGTGGGGCACCTTTGAAATTGGAATTTTTTACCTATTTTTAAATAAAATTGAGCTTTATCGTGATATAATTGAGGGGCACAAACATATTGAGAAGCTAAATTGCACTATGATATGGCTCAGTTCCACTTAGACATAGGAGAAAAATACCGATTTCAAAGGTGCCCCACTTTCAAAGGTGCCCCACTTTCCCCTATGCAAATACATTTTATGCAATATTGCCTACCATTAGGAGCTGATTTGTGAAATCATTTTTGAAATTTCCCTATATGTAGGGGAAAGTCGTCTGCCTTCAAACGAAAAATGGAGTTCCAAATTTAAGATTTTTTTCTGAAGAATCCACAAAATGGATTTTATTTTCTACTACACCAAAAAATTCTCTTGTTCATTCGGCGTATATGATTACCTCATTTAGCACTTGCAAGTCCTCAGTTTTTCCTTCTGAGGAAATTAAAAAAGTGATGTCGATTTGTATGAAGGCAGCTGGCATAGTCTGCCTTCAAACGCGAGGCAGCTGCCTTTAAATGTTTTTTTATTCACTGAGAATATTGAATCAATAAAACTAAATGGGCTATAAATGATTAGGTTGAAGCCTAACGCACTCACTAAAATCATCACTGCAGTCAAAAGACATTAAACAATAACTTTTCTTCACATTTTTCTGAAGCACTGTTTTGCACTTGAAAATTTGGAAGAAAAAGCCATTGAAGTTGACAATTGTCAACTTGAAACATTCCAGCCGGAGCAAGATAGCAGGTTATAAGTATTTGTATGACGTTCGTCAGAGAAAAGTAGGAGTTCGATTTCACATGTTTTGATGTATGGAAAGATAGGATTTAAAGGCACACGACATTAGCATTCAAAGGCTGCTGCAGGGTGATATTTTCAAATTTTTGCCACCCACAAAAATTGTGTCATCTGAACCAATATTTATTAACAGAAATATTAAGCCTGATTAACCTTCTATGTGTCACAATGGAAGATTTATTTGTAAAATGATTGTTACTATGAAAAATCACATGATTTGTGGAACATCAAAATTACAGTTTAGAGCTCATTTTCATTTTTTTTGATCTAGCATCTAGGAAATAGGAGCTAGGCTCTGCATTTTTTGATGATTTGTGAGGATGATGGATAGCTATCTAATAGTTAATAGAATATAATTTATGCTTTTGAGAACAACGAAAAAATCGCAACATTTGAAGGCTGCTGCATTTAAAGGCAGACGACTTTCCCCTATGCATTTTTTCGAGGCAGTAAATTTGGAATGCGTGACTTATGAACAATTGCTGCTAAAAAGAGCCCAAAAAATTGACGCCAATAATATTTTGCATATTTAACGACGTTTCCGTAACTTCTTCAAAAGAAGTCTCCTGAGAGTATGCAACATTTTTGTATGCATAAAGCCGTTTCATGTGTTTTATTCTCGAACTCGCAAATATGAATACTCCCGGGACCCCCTGTACAGGGGAAAGTGACCTGCCTTTAAATATGGCAGCCTTTGAATGCTTCAATTTTTCTCTTATTTCCCAAACCCAAAATTCCATTTTGTTAATCGAAGTTAATAGAAAATTGTTAATAGTATTAACTATAGGTCACAAAATAAAATTTTTGTTTTGATAAATAAGAGAAAAATTCAAACATTCAAAGGCAGCCGCATTCAAAGGCAGGCCACTTTCCCCTACTCAGTGTACGTTATGAAAGGGGTGTGGCCTAAATTATTGTCAGATATAGCTTCATTTGGAAGTCAAGTAATCTGTTAAAAATAATCACTTGTTTACAAGTTTTGGGAGAAGATTTAACGAATAAGATTCCAATAAGTCTTCCAATAAGTGGCTTATTATTTGTATTATAAAGTGTCCTCTAAAATTTAATTTGTGTCAGCAAAAGGGAACAGAAGTGACCGAAATACAAGCAAAACTCGAATAAATATACAATATAGAGAGCATATTGTTGGTGCCTTTACAAAATCCTCTATAACCACATTCGCATTCTCTTTCAGCAACCGACAACTAAACCACGATTTTACCCCTGACCTTGCCTCTGAAAATTGAACTTGAGCTCGAAGATTGTTTTTATTCAGTCAGGAAATTAATCATCCTCCTGATGAATTTCTGGAAATTTTAGGGAGCTGTTTTTTTGGGCAAGAAGCGTCCCCTTAATTTTGTGCCTTGTGGCTTTTGGAGCTACTCCAATACAGAATCTATGGATTTTTTTTGTGGAGTGAATGGGCATATAGAGGTTGGGAATAGTTTGGTGTTAGAGCCGGAGGTTGATGACCTCCTCCAAAAGTATATAAACTCTCCTAGGGCAACTGCAGCAGAACCGAAAGACAGACGATTCTCTCTCCACATTCGTCTGCCCTCCAGCCCACTGTTGTACTGATAATTGGTGGTCCAATCGCACCAGAAGGAGGCATATCTCCCATCCAAATGGTCAGAATCACCCAAAAATACCCACCAAGGTCGGATTAATTCTCATCTCGCGGGGATCACTTCGATCATCGTCTTGCCTTGACAATAAAATTGAGAAGCATCTCAGTACTGGCCAGAGACACAGTGTGCTAGAGCGATTTGTAAATACTACTAAAAGTTACGTAAACATTCACGAGACTGCCCGGAAAAGAGGAACCAGAGAAAAATCCGTCCGGAGATTTGGGCTTTTCTTCCCATCATCATTTTCTTCGCATCACGCGATAAGCACACTCAAAATTTCGTTTCATTGCAAAGTCCTTGGCAAGATTATCAAGCTGGGCCATAGCTAGACTACCCAAATTCAGAGATATCTCGTCCCAGACCCAGAGAAAATAGCAAACAAATTTTGGTTGATAAAAAAAATCAATGTGAAACTTACGAGGAAACTGCAATCACAATGATACTGGAAAATACACAGTTATTCACAATTATTCCAACACACACCACTTCATTGACAAATTACGCAGTTTATAAGTCCATTGAGGGCATTTTTTCACAATTTTCTATGCATCTTTTACGCAGATTTTTGTATCAAAAAATTTTTCTTCGCAAAACACCAAAACAAAAGTGACAAAAATGACAGCAATTTTTTCCATCGACTAATCGATTTGACTGCAGCAGCGCTGTATTCCACCTAGCGGATAAATTGCGAAGTCTTTCCCGCGCTTATCGAAATCTTTTTAAATTGTCGGCCAGTGTCTTAATTCCAAACCAGATATTTCTTAGCTTTAATAAACTCCTAAAAAAATATAAATTTATAGCTATTAAAAGAACAAAATGAATAAAAACTCAATTATTGATTTTCTTGATTTAGTTTTGAATGTCTTCACCCACGTCTCAAACGCTAAAAATGAGTAAAAAGCTGCACAAAGAGGCAGTTCATTATCCTCATGATGGCCAAAAGTTCCCACCCTTATGTCCGATTTCAGTCCTAATAGAGCTAATAAATCAATCTGCAAGTCATCCTGAATGATAAAAATCCTCAATGGATTGATGATAAAACTGATTAAGACAATTTCCGCCCACTTGTTACATTTTTTCGCTGATTTTAGCACATTTAGGAGCAAAGAAAGTGAGACGCATGTCCGTTACTAGCGCACTTCGTCCCCATATAAATGTGATTAGGAGTGATAATGTGCATTTCACTTGACTTTCAACAGGTTACCGCAACGGTAGAAAAAACGTGTGAGCCCCAAAAGTGCTTGTAAAAGTTCCCAAAAAGCCAAAATTTGACGAGAAATTGTGAATAATTTAGTGAGAAATGGCGGTTTATTGTATTTTTGTGCTCTTAGCACTATCATCAGGTGAGTTTAATTCCCAAAAGAAAAAAAACCCTTAGAAATTACTCATTTAGTGTTTGAAATTTTTCCAAGAAATTGCCAACCGCGTTCCCCCGCAACTTTTTTCCCCAAAGACGCGACAAAGAACAATCCAGAGTCAATTAAGAAATTACTTTTAGTAAAATGGTTTCAAATTTCATCCCCCATGAATGCAAATAAATGACGACTATTCTGCAATTAGCCAAGGATTTCTCACCTCAAAATTACTATACGAAATGCGTGTGAAGGATAATAGAGATGGACTTGTGGGGAAAATTTATGATTGAAGGCCAAATAGGAGTACTTTCATTTCAAAGTTTTGTGGCTTTCCCTGTTAAAATCAATTAAATGATGTAAGCCAATGTCTCTGCTTTAGCAAATATTTTGTTAATCAAAAGACCGCAGTCAAAAGAGCTTGAAATTGAAATATTTTTTGGATTAATTACAAAAAATTTAAGGGAATTCCAGGAATTCCTCAGGAAAATCTAAGAAGCAATTTCACTTTTAATTTAAGAGGAAATCCCGGCAGGCCAAATGTTGTTCGTATGCAGATCAATTACTGAAAACCAATTATCAAAATTTGAATTTTTTAAAACAGTTTTTAGTAAAAAAAAAAAAAGAAAACTAAAATCTTATTTTTTAATATTTCTGGAAAGTTGGTCTGATTTATAAAGCAAAATTTAAAATTACGGAGGAAACCTATAATTTTAAAAAATGAAAAAATGATAACTTTCCAAAACAGAAAAACTCCAAGGAATAACTCATGTTGAGAAACCCTCGCCAATTGTCCGAGAAACGCTTCTCGAAACTAGAGATGGTAAAATTTCAGAAATTTGACAGCAGTCGCCATTTACTTTAGGCGGAAATTCAAGAAATTTCTTGAAATTTACCAACTCTACTCGAAACCCGAGAAACCCAATTTCTGCATCGCGAAACCCGAGAAACCAGAAACACTTGTTAGAAAAAATGGGAATGAGTTACCCCTTGAAAATTTCCCTTTGTCCCCAACAAGGGTGGAGGCAATCTTGGGAGTAGCTATGTCATTCTTGAGCATTCAAAATTTTAACTTTAACAATTTTGGCCCTTTCGGGATTTTGGTTTTCGAGATTTTGGCTTTTCAGGATTTTGGCGTTCGGGATTTTAACTTTTAAAATCTTGGCTTTCAGGATTTTAACCAAAAACTTGTACCATGCCCTAAAATTCCATTCCTGATTGTTTCAAAGAACTGAATTCCAAAACGAAAATATTGATGATATTGATTCATATCTGAATAGATCTGCTTCAGATGTATCCTTATTTTCAAAACAAAAGAATTCTCTTGAGTCTTTTCTTTAATTTTTGCCTTAATCATTAAATGCCTTAAACGCCATTAGCATACCTGTACGAAAAAATGGGTTTCGACTTTTTTTGGAGAAGAAGAAAAGCATTAGACAGGATTGACGTACGTGAAGTCAAATTTTCTAATGTAACAAAACCCCCAAGTAGCTTTCTATAACCATTTAGCTTTAACCCGAAATATTGGTGATTCACGGATGAACGGAAAACCCTAGGATTACCTTAGGCAAAGTAATGTAATTTTTCGCAAATTCGATTCGAAAAAAAAATATTTCAAAATAAGACTCCCGTCAAAAAGAAATAATTCATAGTTTGAGAAAATTGAGAGAATATCGGGAATATACTTTTTTTCAATATACGTGTGTTAAATACTGAATAATAAGATCTTCTGAAACCTTTTCAAATTAATCCGAAATTTACGAAACTCTTTTTTAACATTTTTTTCTTAATGATGCATCGAGGGAAAGCAAATAGGTTGCTGCGTAAATATTGCCTCAAAATTTAGTCTTTATAGTAAATTTAAAGAAAAAAATTACAAATTAGTGATTTGGATAGAACTGTCATTTTTAGAATATTTATTCACTCTTCTTATAAAACGGAAAAGATTCTTTCAGTTTATATTGTGAAACTAATTGAAATTATTTATACAATTTTAGCAAGTTTCCCTGCATCTCTATAGTCTCAAATTATTTCACAAACCTATCTAAAAATGTTAGCATGGAATTAAAGATTAAGTTCAAACTATTTTACATGAACTTTGCACTGACTTTTTAGCATTTTCCAATTATATTAAATGTTTTTTTTTTTTTGACAAAAAATAAAACATAATTAATGCTTTCTCAGTCACTGAATCCATAAATAATCATTTTAGATAGTCGAAAGACGTTTTTATAAGTCGATTCAAGCAATCCTTTGACTTGCTAAATTCCATACGATTATAAAGGCTAAAAATGCTAGAAATTCAAGTTTTTTATTGAATTTTGTTCTACGTTTTTATGGTCCTTTAGAATCCCTTTACACGTGGAGTAATTGCCAACATTATATTTTCACTTTTAGTATCATAATGCATTTATTATTCAAGAACATCGATTTAAAAAAAAGCATTTTATTACACTTCAGAATATAACACCAATTACTATCGAAATAGATCTTATTTTGTGCTATTACACTAATTTTAATTTGAAAGGGCTAAGGCTAAGTGTTATCAAAAAAAAAAACTTTTTAACAGGTTTTTTTTTCTTTAACAGCTGGTGATTCTCCTGTCATTATTTCTGATTCGTTCATTCAGAATTTGATTTATTTCAGCTGATTTACGTAATTATTTATAACATGTCATACATTTATTAAGATTTAGGAAAATTTAAATTAAGATTAAGAACTAGCGCAGAATATTCTATTAAAAGTAACGCTCTTCACGGTTACGGAATCTTCCCAAAAAATGTCCTTATGAAAGATTCCATCAGTGTCATCGGTTATCAATTTTTTAATCGAACATGTTGAATATACAGTACTCACTATCGAAATATGAGCATGATTCTATTATTTCATTTTGACGGTTAAATTTCAATTTATCTCGTACAACACACCATTTTCTCTCAATTCCAGACACTTTTCAATCAAAATTTTGTCGGTTTACTCCCGCAAAATTGAACTCTGATTCAGATATTATTTATTGAACCACAACAGCTTAAAAAACACGATTAAATTACTTTACTATAGGGTCCAATGCGGTAATTTGATATGGGACTTAAATTGAAATGTTGAAATTTGCTCACTGTGATCAAAGAAGATCAGGAAGAAGTACAAACCCTGCACTCTAGAATACTTTTCCGTGTGGTCTTTTTGCTCTTAACTTCTAATTTATTACTTCACAGAAAAGATGACAAGTTTGCTCAAAACCCCAAAAAATTATTGTATCAAGAGTATGAAATATTCAATATTAATTGTTTATTCTGTTTCGTGGAAGTATAAAAAGTATACCTTTTAAATTCCTCCCCCGGGAATTCGCCAAAAAAAAACATTCATGTTCCTACGTGACGAAATAAAATATGTATTACCGTCCAAGTCGGTAATTAATTAGCTTTGGCTCTACGGTGACGAGAAGCCACATCAAAGTCAATTCAGTGAGGGTGCAAATGGTTTATTTATGATGCTTCTATACTCTTTCACTTTCATCATCGCAGCTTCCGGCGTGGTTAGAGCCTCCTTCGAACCAGATACCAATCTCGTGGACGATGAGAGTTCTGAGATGCCGTGGCCCCAAAACAATTTCCTCAGTGAGCAGGACATCCGTGACACAGGCGAAAAGAGGAGCGCCTTCAGGGCTACCATGGCCAGACGGTCGCAAAAGACCAAAGAAGAACAATTTATACCCTCAATAAGTGTCGGTGCGTATGATGAATTGTGCAAATGAGTAATCGTCATTGCAGAGGATTTAATTTATTGCCCTTTCACCGGAATTCTACCACCCACACCATTATCTCATGTGACAAATATATTCTATACTCAACAGGTGCTCTCACCAATTTGCGCGGCTTCTTTGACAACCTGAAATATAACTTGGAAAGTTTGGAATCAAAGGCCTTGACTCCCAATCAAGTACGCTTCCTCACAGCGTCCAAGACTCCGCCAGAGAACTTCAAATACGGTTTGTATCAACTCCTTATTATAATAACCTTTGGACTTTCACACAAAACTTCACTCAGAATTGATTACCTGATTTAAATACTGATAAGAAGGATAAGAACAACACATCAAAATACCATATGCCCAGAAGCCTCAAATATTGTATTCAATTTATGAAATCCAACTTCTCTGTCGCAATCATGTAGAAAAATCCAATTTTAATTTGGAAATTGGTTTCAACCTCTAACAACACACATTCTATAATTAAATGACTTTCCAAGAATGATATTTAATCCAACAACAATCGGTTAATTACAAAACAATTATATACATACATATATATTTCGCACCGATTAATTTGAATGTGCTGGTTATTAACCCCATTTAATTAAGATACCTAAAAATATTTCATGTTACATTAATCGTATTACAATTTACACATATCTTCACCAAATCACAAATGAAATATTCTAGAAAAGTTCGAAATAATACCACAAATGTTGAAGGATAAAGAAATCTTGATATTTATTTTTATTTTTTTCATAAACCGAATATTTTCTGCGATTTCCAATTAGAAGGATTTCAAATATTTCTAAATCTAGAATTACTTCTACTAAAATGTGCATAATTATTTTGAGTGTAGTTCGAATTATGCTATTTAAACCAGTTATTAGGCATAAAATCTGGTTAAAATTTCATGTAAATGGATTTTATAACGGGAGACCGATTTATTGATAATATCAAATTTTATTGATTCAAACGTGAAGCGGTCCGACCCCGATGGCTAAATCGTCACCCCAAAATAAAATGATTTCATTTGAAAATTATTCATCGCTATTAACAAATTACCTTTTACAACACGTGTTCCACTAGTGACTCATGCAAAACATTTTCGAAGATAGCAATAAGTAAAAGACGACGTATGATTTGAAAAAAATCATTTTATTTTAAAATTACTATCCAACCTCCATGGCCGATAAATGTTTCATTTACCTTATTCCTATACATTTAGAAAAGAAAAGGATTGATGTGGTGTGCAAAGACTTTATTTTAAGTGAATCTCTTTTCAATAAATGAAAAAATGCACAGCAAATAATATGTCTGAATCTACAAATTTAGTATAAAACCACTTGCTTCTCGTAAAATTAAAATCCCTAATAAAATTTAATAATCTTTCTAGTATTTAATAAAAATAAACATAAAAAAAGTTTTATATCTCTAGAAAATAGAAAAAATCTATATATCTTAATACTGCTTATTAGCTTCAACAGATATAATTAAATTTTGCCTAAATGTTCTAAATGAAGTACACTTAGTACTTTTACACTTAAGACCAGTTTTTTAAATGTACAAGATAATAATCTTTATAAATTGAAATATGAAGTAAAACCCTGAATTCAAGAATGTAACTAAACATAATTATGTACTGTTACTCTTCAGATAAATTTATCTTTCTATTCTGAAGCTCAGATCTCAAAAAAATGTGTAGGGCAGGTCTTTCGGGCTTCGCACATATTCTGCTTTCGAACATTTCATATTTTTCCCATATTCTTTATGAATGGTAAAAGACTTCCACTTTAGCCTTGCTCATGATCTTTTTTGACCATGGAGAAGATTTTTCTGTTCAGAAAGAATTTTAAGGATACCTCTCTACTATAAAGATGATTTGTAAATTTCATGAAACTTCCTTAATAATGCGGAATCAGATGATAACTAAGACAAACTATGGCTAATTTAAACTTGCTTCATTCGATAAAATCATAATCAAACTTGAAAAATGTAAAATTTTTTTTTACTGTTGTCCGAATAAAAAAGTAAGCTGATCAACCCTTTAAGAACGAGAGGGTCAAAAATTTGGGGTCAGAAAAACAACATTATTTCTGACTTCTTATAAATAGCACAATGTAGTTTTAAAAGACCGTTTTAATCCTTAAAGGACTAAAGGTGCCGAATTAGCGAAAATCTACTGTAACTTTCGTAAATCTGATCCGAATAAGAAAGCGGACACTATAATACAAATGGTCGAATTGTAACGTTAATTTCAAGAGTTATCATAACAAAAACAAGTGTTCATAAATGCACTTATCATTTATTTTGACGAATTACTATTAATAAGAGGACACAAAATTTCATAAAACCTTAAAATTAATTTTTGTAAACCGTGTAAACTCTATATCTCGTTTAGATTGACTCTTAGATCCCTCAAATCTCAGATCATAACAAAATCATAAGTCATATACAGGCTAAAAATACCGAATTATGCGGATTATTTACAATGAAAATAAATAGGGCAAATGTCCTAATTCAGAACCATTTTCAGACGCTTTAAATTTGACAGAAGATTCAACACAAGTTCAATTTTTTCTGAAGAAGATTACATAAATTTGCTCCTTTTCTCTTCTAATGTTATTGTTTAGTGAAATTTTTTTAAATATAATTTGAAAACTTCTTAAATACAAGAAAAGTACACGAGTGAAAAACGCTGCTATTCGAAACAATTCAATTCAAATGGAAACAAGGAAAAATTTCCAATTGGAAACAAACAGGTTAAGTGAAATTGCCACGAAAAGCTTCCAAAGTTTTCTTGAATTCCTCTTAAGTGTACCATTTGCTTTTGTTTTTATTCTTAGTCTTTTCACCTTTCCCATAATAAAACAATAAAAAAATCTCTAAATTAAAAATCATATCTCCGGTGTTTTCAAATGCAGCATTTGCAGACACTTCATAAAAAGACATTTTGTTCACGAAATAGGTAGGGGGAGGTGGGGCTACATTGAGCTGTGGGGCTACATTGTTATACGACTTTTTCGCATATTTCTAAATGAAGCTGGTCCTTACAAATATTTTATTTAGATTCACAATTATTTTGTTTAAATGAATTACATCATGTTAAAACCCAGTTTTCTTTAGAAATATGCGAAAAAATCGTATAACAATGTAGCCCCACAGCTCAAAGTAGCCCCACTTCCCCCTATATTTCATTTTTTAAAACTTCACGTACCGTTAATAATAAAGATTAACACTTAATTTAACTAAAGATAGCCAGGAATGTGACATAAATGTTTTAAAAAAATTCGTATAAACAACGGTCATCTTATTCTGTTTTTCATTGAAAAACATGGTCGATCGATTAAAAAGTCGATGATGAAAAGATACACTTTTAAATTTTCTGAGAAAATAATAAATTAAAATTTGTGAATATGAATGGATATATAAATATAATTGGCTTTATTTGGAGCCAAATTAACTAAATAATTTAACCGTGGTATAGAAAATCCACAAATAATAATTTAGTACTGTATTTATCGTGGAAAACAATGACGTTTCCATTTGGAGTAGCGAAAAATTTCCATTTGGAGCAGGTTTTGAATTAGCTTAATTTACCCTATATCGGGATAAATGACGAAATTTTATACTACGTTCTTTAACCAAGAATCTAAACCAAGTTTAAGCAAGTAAACGAATACAAGTAAAGACTTATAAAACCACAACTATCGTAAGCCCTGCATGAATTTATACACTCGACTCTTCGTTATCCAGCACTTCGTTATCCGGGTGACAGCTGCCAAACTCTGGCGGTTGATGTATTCAAAACGATTTTTTACAAAGCATGCAGTTTGTCCAGAGTGAATTAATGTGTTATTTTCATTTTATCAAAGTTTTTGACACACAATCGTGCTACAAAATGAAGCATAAACATACCACAAAGAAAATTCTGTTGTTTTTCGACAAAAAAAAAAAACAAATTCCCACAGCAGAAAATAGAAAAAACGTTGACCATATTCAAAAAACCAAAATGTCATTTTGTCCCCACGTCAGCCGGATAACGAAAAGTCGAGTGTACTCTCAGACTCTATTGTGCTTTAAAATCACTTACTAGTATATCATACCGGTATACACTTCAGTAATAGCTTCATGTTCAGTTGGGCTGTGCGCATTTTTGAGTAGAATTTTCTTTCTAAATTCTTTCAGAATATGTCGATGAGAGCCAGATAAAACCAAGTGGAACAGCTGCGTTCCTCCATGCCATCAGGTAACTTGACTTTTTTTCCTAACTCCAGACCCCAAAAGAGATTCTCTGGAAATCTTTCTTCCTCCTTTGATATTAGATATTGTTCTCACTTCTGCAGACAGTATCGACCATCGAATCGCATTCGTACGCTGGTGCCAATGAATTCGGACACATACCGCAATCCTGGCCTCTACTATGCCGGCCGGAAGTAAAAGAATCCTCCTCTCCTGCACACTTGATATCTTCCATGTTGTGTTGCATTTTTTCCGACTCATGCAATAATTTTATTCTATACTTTCATGTAAAATTATAAAAAGGATGCAGATGGAGAAAGTATCTTCAAATAAATTTGTGTGTGTTCATGCAGTTTTTTGCTTTTTTGTTTTTGGTTTTTCCAGATTTTTCTTGAGCACGTGGCAGCGACCGTTACATTTCGATTCATTTCGATTTTTGCATTACAGAATTTTCCGCTAGAGATCGCAGTGTCAATCTCACGCGCAATGTCGACGGAGTTGAAAAAGTTGCATGAGAAATTTTCTCGAGTTTATCCACAAATTTTCATGAATACCTGAGAAAAAACCGCGCAAAAACCCAAATTTCTAGTGTAGTTAGTCATGTTGTGTATTTTGGTGGCCAAGAGACATCAGTAAATAGCATTAGATAGTGTCCAATTAGTATTTTTAAGGAAGACCCAAGTGATTTCTTTGTGTTGTGTTTTGGCAAAATTGCCTTTCTCACCCTCTCAACACCCTTTTCCGGACTACCCCATCACACTATCCCATCGACAGCCAATTGGGGGACAGACTACCAAGCACAGAGCAGCCGGAGGTGCCCTCTGAGCTGCAGAATAGAGGCCGTTGTCAGGGGATTGCAAGTAATTCACGAGGGGGTTGTCCGGGAGTTTGCTGCTGGAACCTTTGGGGTTCTTCCGGTGAACAATGACGCAGGATTTTATACTGTTCCCCAAGATTGGCGAATGTTCCTACGTATCTTGCTACTGGTGAGTTCAGAGCTCCCCGGGAAATTGCTGAAGAAATAGCCTTTTGCGCTCCCGTTTCATTTTTTTTTACACTTCCATATTGATTATTTCATCTGCATGGTAATCGTTCTGACCTAATTCCAACGATACTCACCATGGCGGCTCCGGGGGGTTTATGTGGAGCCCCCATTGGGGTCAAAGATGATTCCCACCCCAAGACCACTTTGACATTCCCAGAGGAATCCTAGGCAGTTAATCAACTCCCGGAGATATATTCTCAATTTCCCTCGATCGGTTCTCTCCTCCTCCTAGGCATCTTCCTCTGCAGTCCCATAAAAATTTTATGCCACAACATTTTTCAGTATATAACCATCCCCCATAAGTGCTGATGATTTCACTTTAATGGGCTGTCGGTTGATTTTCCAGCGAGGAGAACGTGTGGAAGTTGTGCGAGCAAGTGAAGAAGAATAATCCCGGCGAATTGCCCAAATGCTACTCGGTCTTTGTCTCAAATGCCGGACGGACGGTGCCATTGTGGAGACAAAAGGCGGGACGTGGTGATGACAAAGTTGTTATTTGGGTGAGTTCTATTTTTCCAGCCCTAAACAATTAAAGCAATTGAACAGGGGGTTTACTCCCACTGCATTGACTTTGCATTGTCGGCATTGCCAATACAGCTAAAAACCTAAACAGTTTCTCAACGGCTTTTAAAGATCCTCATTAATGCAAATCTCTGAGCAGAGACATTTTAACCCTTTAAGGACGATTGGGACACCGGTGTCCCATAAACAAAATGATTCTTCCTGACTACCTAAAGTTTTTTTTTTCTTATGTTTGTACGTAATTAGAAAGTAGAAGGTTGAAGGAATCTAGGATATCTTTTGCAAGTCTACAGCTATTTACTATTACAGTAAATTTTTAAGCTAAAAAATGACGAATTTTTGAATTCTCATTAAAAATTGATTTTATATATTTTTTATACATCCAATTTTTTTTTAATCAAAACCGTTTTGGAAAAAGAAACTACAATACTCATACATAATATTTTTCATTAGACTGAAAATTATTATAAAATTTTTGGGGTATTTTTGTCCCAATCGCTCGTAGAGAGGTAAGCAACGCACCGAATCAGACTCTGTCGGATTTTCCAAAGTCAGATGTAAGACGTTTCATAGATTTTGTTTATCGGTTTAATTTTTATTGTTGATTTTCGTTCCGTAAAAAGTGTCTCGTCGTTAAAGGGTTAAACGAAACTAAAGAATTTAATTCCAAAAGTGTCCTTAAAAATTTTATTTTCATAAAGGAATAAATGAGTTCGGAATATTTCGGGATTGATCGGAATCCCACGAGGTTTTTAAATTCAAAATAACGGATATTATTTTTTTTTAATTAAGGTTATTTTATTTTGTCTTTTATTAAAGTTAGTTGCATTTTAGTTTCATGCAACTTTTTCTACGAAAAACTTTTTTTTTTATTCTGAGAATAATGTTGAAGATCTTCAGTTTGTAAATAAATTTTAAAAGCTGATCCATATTGTCTGATAAATTGAATTTGAAAGTGTCAATTTTTTAAGGCTAAAACGTAATGCGCTATATTTTATTAAAAAAAATGTGAAAATGAAAATATCTCGGAAAGTTCTTTATAATTATTCTACTCCTCTTTTTAGTTAATTTAGAAAAACAAAATTTAAAATCAAATATCAAATAGGACTTTTTAATTTTTTGTTTTAAATCCTTAAAATATTTTTTTTTACATAAATATCTACAATTTTAAATTTTTTTCGAAATTATTAATATTCTCTTCGAAAAATTCCTTGTTTTAAAATTCGTTTTTGTTTTTATTTTTAGATTAATACTAGTTAAAATTATTTTCAAATTTCAAAAGATTAGGCGAACAATTCATATTTTCCTACATTTCTTTAGCGACTCTGACCTATGTAGGGGAAAGTACTCTCCTTTCGAACATTTATGCCTTTGAACAATGTGATTTTTGTTTATTTATCCAAAGAGACTTACACTTTTCTATTAAATATAAGTTAGTTTATTAACAATTATTTATGATAATTAGGTGTAAGTCTCTCAGGAAAAATAAAAGAAATTCGCAATATTCGAAGGCATGAACGTTCGATGGGAGAGTACGTTCCCCTATGGTATATTTTTTTTAAAGCTAGTATTTAGTCACACATTTTATTAAAAAAAAAAAAAAACAGGTAAGACTTATTAAAGGAACATGGGAAAAATATGAAGTGTTCGAAGCCAGAGTTCGTGCTAAGCTTGGGAGTATTTTTTATGTAAAATAATTTTTTCTGTTAAATATAAAATTATTCATAAATATTTAAAAGAATAAAATTAAAAATTTAATTTTCTTTCAAATTAATAATAATTTTTTTTAAAACTATGTATATTTCTTTTATTAAAGTTCATTTTTTTTAATTTTCAAAGAAAAAGAAAATGAATTAAAAAATTTTCTTAATTATTATTCCTTTTTTAAATATTCTTTTTTTCTGTTCGTAAATTTGTTATCCATCTAGAGGCCAAACGGTAAAAGATATGAATATACGGTTTTCGAGAGACCCTTCCAAAAGTCGACCCAAGGATTCTTATTTTACACTCACCCTAATACAAAACCCTCCAAAATCATGGGGGTGACATTAGCTCTCTAAAAATGCGACCAGTTTTAGTGTAATTTTTTTCTGTTTTCGTACACATTTCACGAGATATCTTCAAAACTACGTAGATTGCCAATTTGAGGTTTTTGGTTGCCTCTTCGTTATTAAATTAGCTTTTATTTTGTATTAGTATTTTTTTGTTAATTCATTCTACAATGACAGAAAACAGCTAATAAACACAAACATAGGAAATGTCATGCCCCTGTCCAAAACCATGTTTTTTGGTTCTTTTCGAAAACGGCTCCTATGATTTCATTTATTTTTGTATATAATAAAATACGTGTTAACTTTTTTTTTCTTTAAAATAAAACAAAAAATTCAAAAACAATATATTTTCGTATTTTTTTCTAACTAAATTATTTACTTTTTTATACTTCTTAATCTAAATCTTGATCTTGTCTTCTTAACTTACCCTTTTCTTAATATCTACATTTTACCTAACTTTAAAAACTAATTTTAAAATTTAATACAAATATATTTTTTAAATATTAATTCTGGAATGTTTTGAGTATTTTTTATGTAATAAAAGTATTTTTTACATTTTCAAAATTATCAATATCCTTTTTGTGAAATTCCTAGTTTTTTTTTAAATTATATTTATAATATTCTTCTTTCGTTTTTTTTAATTGTTGTAACTTAAAATGATTTTAACTTAAATCTGTCGAACATTTTCAAATTCATTAAGCAATGATTAAATTCCAAGAGAACAGGAGTGTTTAGGTAAAATAATATTTTTCGGTTAATTAAAAAATTATTCATCAAGTTTAAAAAATGATATTAAAAGTATTAAAATAATTTTGAAATATTTAATGAATGTTTTTTTATCATACTTATTAAATTTAAATTCAATTTTATTTAATTTCCAAAGAAAAAGAAATTGAAATAAATAACTATTTCTAAATGTCGTATTTTTTCTCTTTTTATTAATACGATTTTTAAAATATCAAGAAATGCATATGTTAATTTTATTTCAAATTTTAATTATTTCTCTTGTAAAACAAAATATTAAACATTACAATTTGTATTTTTGTTTTTTTTTTGCAAGTCAAAAGATCTTACTTTTTTATAATCTTTAATTCAAAATCTTTTATAATTTATTAAATGATTTTTGAAAATGTTTTCAACATTTTTAGAATGTGTTATTCAGGAATATTTTAATTTAAAAGTTGTTTTAAATATCTTTCTTTTTTTTATAAATTTTTATTTTGCTAAGAGATTTATTTTTTAAATCATTTTTTTAACATAATGAGCTAATAAAAATAAACCAAAAATAAACAAAAAAATATATTTTTATTCTCTCTTCACTAAAAAAAAATACAAATAACATTGTTTTAACATTTTTGTCATTTTATACGAAATCTTTTTATTTTATGTATTTTATAATATTTCATTTCCTTTAATTTTAATCAGAGTTAAAAAAAATATAATAATAATGCGATTATTAAAAATTTCATGACAGTAGAGTTTCATTTTAGTATTTCTAAGCTTTTATTAAGGAGGAAAATGAAGAAAATCTTATTTGAAGAATAGAGGGAAGAAAATGCATGATTTCTCAGTTGCCAACTTAAATAAATAATCAATGACAAAGTCTTTTGGTTGGATGAAGAAAATATTTTCCTATTATTATGGCATAAGTTTGTGAAGAGGAAGAAAATTTTATTTCTAGTGAAAACTGTTGATATGCGGGAATGAAAAAGCCTTGATTTTCGAGTTTTGCTGTTTTTCCTCTTCCTCTCAATTCCATTATCTCGTGAAAAGAGGAGTAAAGCTCCAGCTGGGGTAGATTTTTCTCTGCATAACTTCATCAATCATTCCCTCTTGAGATGAAATTTAAAAAGAAAATCACGATGCAAACGGAAATTGTTGAACTTTTGCTATTCATGCAAAATCATAAAACTTTCCTCTTTTGACGCTTTTGTTATTTTTTTTTTAAGTTGAGTTTTTTCGTCAATATTTTGAGTTTCATGGTAATTTTCGTGAGTTGCACAAGATTATTGAAGAGAGTACATCGTATATAAATCATAACTTGTGGAACACAACTATCGGAAAAGTTGTATTGTTATGCAGCATATTTTTATTTATAATTTTAAATTCAGTTTTCAAACATGGCAAAGAAGATTCTGAAGATAAAATTATATTTATAAAGCTTTAGAAACTTTAACTTAAAAAGGAAATTACGTTTCAAATGCTGTAATACTACAATTTAAAATATAAAAGTTTTAAAATGCTTTAATAAAGTTTTACAAATATTATTTTAGTTAGTTTTTGGAAAGTTTTTCTTGGATTTTGTGTTGAAGAAATTAAAGAAATTTATCGGAAGTAGATTTAGAGGTTTAAAAAGTAAAAGACCTTTACACATTGGGCGCAATTTTCATGAAAAATTGCTTTTTTGAAGGAAATTGCCTGCAGTGCTTTAGGTGCAAACGTCAAAATACTGTCAAAAATGCAGTTTTTGACAAAAAAAAAACACTCCCAAAGCAGCCTTAAGAAATTGTCTCTCTAAAGGCATAAATGGATTCAGGCTAATCTCGATCATATTTAGCTTTAATATATAGGTAAACGATCAGTTAAATAACATTTACGCCTTTATTTTAAATTCTCTACCTATTTATTGTTTGGACTTACCCTTTGCTGCCAAAATTTACGAGCTAGGTATTAATGGAAATTAGCCTGAACCTATTTAAAAATTCAGAATGTAGAGGAATTTTGTATCAAACATGTTTATATTTAAAAAAAATTAAACTCAAAAAGTACTCGATAAAAAAGCATTATTCCGGAACGGAAATAATTGAAAATATACTTTATATCGAATTTTAAAAAAAAGTCTAAAAATTAGTCCACTTCATCGTGAATATCTTTTTGCAAATATAAGAAAATTTTATCCAAAAATATTTTTCCTTAAATTGATCTGAATTTTTATTTTTTAATTATATTTTTAATTAATAAATAATCCACATTCCAATTTTATTTTACATGAATTCCTATATTAGTTTATTAAACGAATAAATATCATTTTTTTAATTCTTTCGATTCAAGAATATTTTCAATACGTGAACAAAAATAATTTTTTTTTATTTTTATTTTAAAATTTTTTAATTCTTGTAATACTTTAAACAATTTTATTAGATTATTTATTTTATTATTGTCTTTAATTAATTTCTATATCAACTTAATAAATTAAATTAATACTAATTTTTTTTAAGTTTTTTCAATTCAAGAATATTTATTTTTTAATGTTTTCAAGACTTTAAAAAGTTGCATTTTAATTTTCAATTCTTTAATTCTTGAAATACTTTAATTAATTTTATTAGATTTGATAGCATTCGAACAGTTTGTTCTTAGTTATTTCCAGATTATTCTTTAATTTTTATAAATTAAAAATTTTAGATTTATTTCTAAATTTGTTTTACCGTAATCTATAATGGATTTTAACTGCTCGAACGAAGAGAGAGCAGTTTTCACAATTTTTTTTCTTTATTTTAAAGTTGTTTTGACTAATTCATATATTAAGGAATTTTTCAAAATATTTGAAAGAATCCTTTCCTGAAAATATTTGAGTCTTAAGATTTTTCTTTTATTTTTTTCTTTTAAGTAATGTCTAAGTATACGTTTAAAAACGGTTTCTGTATTTTCGCATAGAGTGGCACTTTTTGTTTTTTTTTTTGCTGCTTTTTGAAAATTTAAATAATTATTTCTTTTTTTTTCGTATTCAAGCGGTAGGTAAGCGTAAAGCATACCTATCTTGTTGAAAATAATTGTGTTTTGATTTTGAGAATATTTTTACTTATTAAGTCTTTCCGTACTGCACAATATGCAGCGAGCCAAATTTACGATTTTTCGATCAAAATATCTTAGCTAAGAAATTAGTCGAGGTTCTACAAAAAATATTTTAAGTCTGAAAATTCTCAGAGTTTGTGATCATCCACAAGAATTGGATTTTTATCCATTCTAACTCCAAAAAAAAGTTTTTCCTAGAATTTCTTTTGAGTACTCACAGACTCCCATAAGATGTGCAAGAGTTAACACATTACGCAGTTTTTATCAAATATTTTCTTCGATTAAAATATTTAACATGTTCTAGGCTTTTTATTTCTTTTAGAAATATATTTTATTAAATAATTAAAGATATTTTGTATTTTGCAATATTGTTAAATTGTTATATTTTTGGTGTCCCCAAATTTACGAATTTCGTAAAAAATGTGCTTTTTAAAGAACTACAACTACAGTCATTTTAGTAAATTTTCCTATTACTAAACACGAAAAATAATTTAATACGAGTTTTTTGTGATTTCTATATAAATAAATTAAATTAAAATTAATTCACATAATTTCAATTCAAACTTATTCTAACTTTTGTTTACGGAAGTTAATAATCGGTGTTTTTTTTAAGAATTACTGTGTTTCTTTGAATATTGTTATCCTATGTACTAAAACACGTTTCTTTATTATTATTTATTTATCCATTTTGAAGCTGTAGTTTTTTAGTTTTTTTTTTGTTTTTGTGTATTTTTTTTATTATTAGAACATTTGATCAGACATTAAAATGGCGTTTTTTTTCTTTATCAAATGTTATTTATTTATTTATTTTTTTGAAAAAGCGTTTTGAAATTTCTATTTTTTTAAATTTATTTTATTTATTTATAAATATTTCAAAAATAGTAAATAAAACTAAAAAAATGAAAAAGTAAGTTTTCCGTTTGAGATTTAAAAATTTCAGTTTTTTCCCATTTTCATAATTTAAAAAGAAATATAATAAATTTTCAAAATTATTTTTTTAACTAAAAATTTAATTTTTATATTTTTTGAAATTTATTTAATAGATAATTGTTTCAGGAATGTTATATCAGCTTTAATGGGATATTTTTTTTGAATCCTTACTTACACTAAAGTCGTAGTAGACGTAAGATTGACCCCCAGATTTTGTTGGTTGGTTGTAAATTTCTGCAATCCCACCCACCAATCCGGTCAGGTAATGTGGTTGAATCACGAGACAGCCACAAGCACACGGAATATTTTAATCATTTCGCGTGTAAGCGTAAATCAAAATTTTAATCCTACTCCCTGCCTCGGACAGGAGGGAGACGAAAAGCGGGACGAAACAAGGAGAAAAAAAGAAGAATAGGAAAAAAAAGAAAAATAACTGTGGATTAGAAGACGGACGGTGGGAATGGGCTGAAAATAAAAACGATATAATTTTCTGGTTGTGTTTATTTCAACTCACTCAATTGTATATAAACATAATACGTAGAAAAAAAAATATCCCATAGGAATTTACTGGGGCAATAATTGAGGGACATCTCTCAATTCTCTCTCCACAGGATTATCATGTCTTTTTTATGCACTGCGTTGGACCGAATCGATGTCTTGTATACGACCTGGATACGACTCTACCATTCCCCACGTATTTCCATAAGTACGTCACCGAAACATTCCGGTCAGATTTGGCACTGAGGCCTGAGCATCACAGGTAATTTTATCAGATACCACCACCATTTACACACACACATTCCCCAGATAATGTCCCATTTGATCAACATCCTCTTTTATTTGCCCAACAACGAAGTTTCCTTTCGGTTTTACTTTATTTTTTTTGGGAAGAGAAGGGGAAGTATGAGACAAATGGCAAAGTAGCTTCCTTGAGCAACAAGTGCTCAAAAATTACGTGTATCCATCTTTATAGGATTTTGTGCCAAGTCATTTTTGGCACTGAGAAATTGATCCTCGGTTATGTGAAATTCAATCAGGATATTGGGGGAATTGATGGTTTTCCGAAAGCACAGATATTTTTGAACGCGAAAAGAGGAGTAAACAAATGCCTAAACTTTTGAGTATATCCTCCATCCAAAGTTTCTATAGGAAATTGTTTATGAAGAAAATAGGATTTTAAAGGCTACAATTTATAGCCCTTGTTTTTTTAAAGGTTTTCTGCCCTATCTGAATACTGATTATCTATTGAACATAAAGGAAAGGATCTACATAAAAATAAAACTTTATTTTTCCTCTGAAAATTTTACTGAATCTCTTGTATTCAAGTTAAACTAGAAAAAAGGGATTCAAGTTGAAATCAATCTTGTAATATATTGAATGTCGATTTGGAGTTAAAGTGGGAATGAAAATTTCTATAGAAATTAGCAGAATCTGGGGCAAAATGTAACAAGATGAAATTTTTAAAACTTGATTGCCTCTTAAAAGGGACAGATAATCCTAACCGGCTTATGTAGGTGAGATTCTTAACGTGAGCTAACTCGGAGTGCATGCAAATTCGATTTAGAGCTGAAGTTGGGAGACGCCATTCAGTTATCTTGAATCAAATTCGTGAAATTATACAAATTTTGTATTTAAACCAAAATATCAAGGATTTGGATGAACTGACAGAAAAGTGTTATATGGGTGAAATGTAGACCAGAATGTTCTCTATAATTTTTCCATAGAACATGATCTCATCGATTACTCAGAAGCCAAGATAAGCGAGGTTTTTTGTTTCTTAACTCGTTTTTTCATCCAGAGTGCCCCAAGTGTTCATTTGTTGAACTTCAACTAAATCAAAGAATTGTTGTATTTTGCGGGACTTTCCATTTAAACCCCTATTTTAAGTGTCTTGGTGGAGTAGAGGCAGTCAAATTGGCATCTGAGTGATTTCAAAGCGTTATTATGGGAAAAATCAATTTTTTCACACTTAAACGGCAAAATCTGAGTGATAGCTTAGTCTGAGTGGAAAATGATGTATGGACGAAATGTAGAGACAAATGTGCTCTACAATTATGTCGAAGTAATCATCAAAATCGGTTCAGCGACAGTCGAGATAATTGAGGTTATGTGATATTGAAATTGGTTTTTCGACTGTGGCGCCCCTGGTGTTGGTCCCACGAAGTTCAAATATTCTAGAAAGTTGTAGCATTTGGTGAGATCTTTCGTTTAAGCCCTCATTCATCAAAATCGGTCACATAGAACCGGAGATATGATTTTTTTAATTTTGTGAACTTTGACCCCTCATATCTCAGGTTCTATTGAAACCACAGCGCACATACGCACCATTTTGGAAACGTCCTAGACTGGACTACAACATACTACAATTTCATTAACTTGCACAATGCCGTTTTTGAGAAAAGTGACTTTGAATTTCGATGAATTTTGACGCTATCACAGCGCCACCTGTGGTGACTTTTTGAACTTCCATCTGAAAGTGCTCATCGAGACGAAACCAAAAAGGTAAAATTTAGGTCGCTATGTTAATTAGAACCGGAGATAGAGGCCGGTCAATGTTCGAACTTTGACCCCTTATAGCTCGGGTCAGGGTTTATGGATCGACTTAAGGTTTTTTTTGTTTGATAGATATAATCAACGGCTACAACATACTAAAATTTCAGCCCGATTGCATAAGGAATTTTTGAGTTATTTAACTTTTAAGATTTAAAAATTTTCTTTTTAATAATAGCGCCCCTAGCGGTGGTTTTATGAACTTGCGATGTTAGAAGGGGAAGTGGCATTTCACGAGAGCTTTCCAAAAAGCTCTCACTTTTTAAATTCTGACAATTAGAACCGGAGTTATGGCCATTTTAAGAAATTTTTTTTGGACCCTTATAGCTCGGGTCAGGGGGGTCAGGGGACCTTAAGTTTGGTATTGATGGAAAGCTCTAAGGCCCAGATATAACATACTAAAATTTGAGCCCGCTCGATGCCATAGGGGCGGAGCTATTGAGAAAACAAAAAAAGGGGGGTCTTCAAAATGGCGGAAGGAGGGGTGGGGGGTGGGGGGTCAATGCACCAAGTTGCAATTTTCACCCGATATATAACCTTTGCCGAAAACCGCAAGTCGATATCTTTTTTAGTTTAGGAGCTATTAAGCTCCAAAGAGCGGCCGGCCGGCCGGCCGGGAACGTAAAATAGCCACATATATATTCGTGATCAGGAAGTGGCGAAACACATTTTGGCCAAGTTTGAGGTCGATCGGACGACATGAAATTTTGTTAGGATTATAGTAGGTGAGATTGTTAAGAATCTCACCTAATATAAGAGACGAGGGCTTCAAATAATTTTTAGAATCCCCATTTTAAAATGGCATTGAATAAATGAGCAGTAAAAGGTTAAAATTGATCAGTAACAAAAAAATTTGAAACAGTGATATTATCGTCCAAATTTTGGCAAAGGGAAAATAAAGGACTTTTCACTCTATATGGAGCTATTTTAATTGTTAAATATATAAATTATACCCATATTTGTAAAGATTTAAGTTTTTTACTGACCATAATTAGATATTTTACTGCTAATTTTTAATTTTTTACTACCAATTTAGAATTTTTTACTGCTCCACTGGTAAAAATAAAAGGGTCAAATTGACCCTTTTCAAAAGGATGGATCGTATTTGACCCTTTGAAAGGTTCACTTTTGTATCTCTTGAAATTTAGTATGCACATTTATCACGAATAATCATGTTTTATTGTAAACTTATTACTGATATCATATTTCTCTCATCTGAGCGAACACCAAAGATCACTTTTTCATTGTTTTTTTATTCGTTTATTCCGGAATTAAATAGATGTCAAAACCGTGACCCTTTCGAAGGGTACCTGGTGACCCTTTCAAAGAGTCAAATATGATCCATCCTTTGGAAAAGGGTCAATTTGACCCTTTTATTAGGTGAGATTCTTAACAATCTCACCTACTATAATCCTAACAAAATTTCATGTCGTCCGATCGACCTCAAATTTGGCCAAAATGTGTTTCAGCACTTCCTGATCACGAATATATATGTGACTAATTTACGTTCCCGGCCGGCCGGCCGGCCGGCCGCTCTTTGGAGCTTAATAGCTCCTAAACTAAAAAAGATATCGACTTGCGGTTTTCGGCAAAGGTTATATATCGGGTGAAAATTGCAACTTGGTGCATAGACCCCCCACCCCCCACCCCTCCTTCCGCCATTTTGAAGACCCCCTTTTTTTTGTTTTCTCAATAGCTCCGCCCCTATGGCATTCAGCGGACTCAAATTTTAGTATGTTATAGCTGGGCCTTAGAGCTTTCCATCAATACCAAACTTAAGGTCCCCCGACCCCCCTGACCCGAGCTATAAGGGTCCAAAAAAAATTTCTTAAAATGGCCATAACTCCGGTTCTAATTGTCAAAATTTAAAAAGTGAGGGCTTTTTGGAAAGCTCTCGTGAAATGCCACTTCTCCTTCTAACATCGCAAGTTCATAAAACCACCGCTAGGGGCGCTTTTTTTAAAAAGAAAATTTTTAAATCTTAAAAGTTAAATAACTCAAAAATTCCATTGTGCATCGGGCTGAAAATTTAGTATGTTGTAGCTGTTGATTATACCTATCAAACAAAAAAAACCTTAAGTCGATCTAAAACCCCTGACCCGAGCTATAAGGGGTCAAAGTTCGAACATTGACCGGCCTCTATCTCCGGTTCTAATTAACATAGCGACCTAAATTTTACCTTTTTGGTTTCGTCTCGATGAGCACTTTCAGATGGAAGTTCAAAAAGTCACCACAGGTGGCGCTGTGATAGCGTCAAAATTCATCGAAATTCAAAGTCACTTTTCTCAAAAACGGCATTGTGCAAGTTAATGAAATTTTAGTATGTTGTAGTCCAGTCTAGGACGTTTCCAAAATGGTGCGTATGTGCGCTGTGGTTTCAATAGAACCGGAGATATGAGGGGTCAAAGTTCACGAAATTCAAAAAATCATATCTCCGGTTCTATGTGACAGGTTTTGATGAATGAGGGCTTAAACGAAAGATCTCACCAAATGCTACAACTTTCTAGAACACTTAAACTTCGTGGGACCAACACCAGGGGCGCCACAGTCGAAAAACCAATTTTAATATCACATAACCTCAATTATCTCGACTGTCGCTGAACCGATTTTGATGATTACTTCGACATAATTGTAGAGCACATTTGTCTCTACATTTCGTCCATACATCATTTTCCGCTCAGACTACGCTATCACTCCGATTTTGCCGTTTAAGTGTGAAAAAATTGATTTTTCCCATAATAACGCTTTGAAATCACTCAGATGCCAATTTGACTGCCTCTACTCCACCAAGACACTTAAAATAGGGGTTTAAATAGAAAGTCCCGCAAAATACAACAATTCTTTGATTTAGTTGAAGTTCAACAAATGAACACTTGGGGCACTCTGGATGAAAAAACGAGTTAAGAAACAAAAAACCTCGCTTATCTTGGCTTCTGAGTAATCGATGAGTTCAAGTTCTACGGCAAAATTATAGAGAACATTCTGGTCTACATTTCACCCATATAACACTTTTCTGTCAGTTCATCCAAATCCTTGACATTTTGGTTCAAATACAAAACTTGTATAATTTCACGAATTTGATTCAAGATAACTGAATGGCGTCTCCCTACTTCAGCATCAAATCGAATTTGCATGCACTCCGAGTTAGCTCACGTTAAGAATCTCACCTACATAAGCCGGTTAGGATTATCTGTCCCTTTTTACCAGTGTTCACAACGTAGTGAAGATGGTCACTATTAATATTCGAGACACTTCTAGTTACGAACCATCTTAGACGTAATCATTTCTATCAGAAGGAATGGACTTTCGAACAAGAAAAGTTTCTGTCACTCAAATTACTCGCCATTATTCGCCGATTCCTCGGTTCTTATTTGCAACTATCACAACTTACAAAAAAATAGACCGAGGTTTTGCTGATTTTGTTTAACAACGAGGAACTAAAACAATATCTAATATAAAAATACGAATATGGTTTATTTTAGTGAAATTAATAAATTAATAATACAAGAATAAAATAAAATAATAAAAAATGAAATGAAAATTGATAAAAATAAAAAAAAATATTTTCAATGAAATAAAATTAACAGAAAATTAAAAAAAAAACATTAGGGTAAGTGTGCCAAATTTCGGCATAGTTGCATATAAGCAGCGAAGTCTTAAGTTTTAAATGCAATAATTTCAATTCATATTGATATTTTTGTTACTTCCTTTTCGGGAGGCTTGTGTGGAACCTTGAAAACTAGTTTATCATCTTTGTTTTCTTTAAATCACTTCTTAAAATATTGAAAAATTAATAAAAATATGGGCATTGCTTTGGGCAGTATTCCGGCCACTGTGAGTGAAATTCCGGCCAGCTTTTTTTGGCCACCTTTTGTAACGCAAAGGATAGAAAATTTCAAAACCTCAATCGGAACGAGTTTAATATTTAGTTTAATACGTTTACGAAGCCCTGAGATCTTCCGTGTAATTTGTCCTGAAGATCTGAAGAGTAGCATTTCAAATTTATGCGCAGATTCCCGTAGCAATTTGCCCTTCCTAAACTCTCCCAAGGCCTTTTCCACATCATAATTTTCATAGAAGCGATGTTTTTTTCTCTGGACATTGTAGAACTCAGAAATTGAAAAAAAAACATAAAATGAATAAGAAATTCAGGAAAGCAAAAGATGTTGCCGGAATAGGCAACACTACCTCACCGAAGAGACGCTTACAAAGTATATACTTTTTATGCGAAATACAGGATCCAGCTGGGAAATTTTACCCGAAATTTAAAGACTGATTTATTATTAACATAAACAGAAACAATCTTTAATGAAAACTAATCAATTTTCATTAAAAAGACCGAAGGAAAACCTTTTGCACTTCACCACAAATCAGAAGACTGCTAGAAACATAAACGATCTGTCACATTTTTTGTAAGACTCTTTCCACACTGAGTTTTTACAACGCAATTTAAATTCAAATTTTACCTAAAATTTAGCGGTCTTTGTGTTAATACATCCTAAAATGAATAAATATTTAAAAGCAAAATGAATTCATTGACTATTCGTAGATTACATACACAATTTTAATTAATTTATTTTCATGGCCGAAATTACACTCAAAGTGGCCGAAATTAGAAGCTGGCCGAAATTTGGCACACTTCCCCTACAAAATTGGATTTTACAAAATAATGTTTTAAGTTCCTAATTAAAAAGGACAGACAATTACGGGTTAAAAAAATGTCACGGCTTGATAAACTGTCAGTGATGAAAATCGTTAAGGCTGTTTCAAATTTTCTGTAATAATGTTTAACCCTTTGAGGACGAGGGAGTCCAAATTTGGGGGTCACAATTTTACTGCTCGAACTGTACAGAGAGAGCAGTACAGTAGACTCTCGCTAATTCGGCTCTTTTAAGATCGGGCTACTTTTTAATTCGTGTGGAAGTTGAATTCAAAAAAAGTTTGTTGACATTTTTCAAGTTTGATTATGATTATCAAATGAAGCAAATATGCTCAAATTTACCATGGTTTGTCTTAGCTCTGATATGTTTTTGCATTATTAAGGGTTTTTCATGAAATTCACCATAAGAGTATGTAAACTCGATATGTATATACAAATGAATAAAAAAACGTTGGATTTCAAAAAATTTGTCGCCCGAATTTCTTTCTAATTCGGGCGACATTTCGATCCCAAATGCCCGAATTTGAGAGAGTCTACTGTATATATGATCCCTCGATTTTTTCACCCCCCCCCCCCAAATTTCCACTGGAGACCACTTTTCTTAACAAATCTTCACGTTTCAGATGATTTGTGAGAAATGTCGTTACGCCGTTTGTCCGTCTGTCCGTCTGTTCGTCCGGCTGTCGCCAGCTCTAGAGACCAAACGGTTAGAGATAGAAACTTGGGACCTTCGGGAGACCCCCCTCAGTCGGACCCAAGAATCGTTAAAATGCCCCCATTTTCCCTCCATCCCTCCCCTTCCCCTCCAAATACATGTTTTTTTTTGGGATTGCTCGAAAACGCGTAGTGCGATTTTTTTTATTTTTGGATATGTTTTAGAGATTATCCAGGAGAACATTTCGTCCATATACGAAAATTCCGTTGAATCATTCCTAATAACGGTTTTTCAAGGTCAAAGGTTAAAAAGACACTAGAATGCGCATTTATCAAACAAACGGGGTCATGTTTGAGGTCGTTGGAAAGGTCTTGGAATTTCTGACAAAAGTGAACCGGTTCCAATCGGTTTTCAATCGGCAATGAACCGGTTCATAACCGATTAAAAAAATTTTATCTGAAAATCAATCCTATTACTTTTAAAACTATTTTGGGGGATCTTTTGAGAGAATTATGAATTGGTTCAAATCGGTTGAGATCCGGTAAACGGTAAATGATGCGAAAGTACTTTAGCGGTGTAGCATCTAAGTCACGAGTTCGAACATCTCGCAAAGCCTGGGATGCTTTGCCACCCCTTTTTTGCAAATTTAGAGTTATTCAAAAACTGTTTTTTTTTTCTTGTAAAAGCAACATAGTTTAAAAAAATCCATAAATTTGATATAGAATCTATTCTAATTCAATAAAATTAAATTTAGAATAAAATAAATTAATAATCAACGAATTAATTATCTACGAAATTTTTAATTCAAATTCTTATTTTAAAAGTGATAACTCTTTTAATAATTAAACCTCTCCAGTATTCTAGTACACTATCCGAATGAGTTAATAGTTAATACTCAGTTAGATTAGTTGCATTAGTTGCGTGCGATATCTAAATCAATCGTTGCAATTTTAATTTGTTCCTACGATATTTTCACTTATCTTATATGTAATATATCCCCTTGGCAGTTTAGTATCATTGAATTTTCCCAAATAAAATGGTTTATAATATTTACAATCCATTGTATAATTGTTTTCATAATTCAACTGTCCTAAACGAGTTAATTTTCGGTCTGGAAAATAATCCATTAACCACGAAACCTATAAAATGTTTTAAATTGCGATTTTATTGTTTAAAGCAATAAAATTTAAAATGTGTATTCACATTTGGCAGTTGCAAAATTCGGAATCAAACTGAGGGATTTACTCTTTGAATTGGTGCATTGATTTTTCCCAACAAAGAGAATTGTTATTATGTTCACCCGGTTCACCCTGTTGTGCTTCTATATTATTGTCATATTTGCAATTACAAATGCACAGACAATGCCAGGAGGAAGCAATTTACTGACAAATGATTTAATGCACAAAAAAGATAAAGTGAGAGTATTCTTTAACAATTGCATATTTGTGTATTATATAATTTTGCCTGCGTCTGAGGCTTCTTCATTGAGAAATAAACCAAGAGAAATTGATAGAGAAAGAAGAGGAGTGAGGTAAATTTTTCGACCAATAAATTGAAATTCCAACAAAAAAAGGCTTTTTGAGGAAATATATAATGAAAATTTCAACAAAGGAAAATATTTGGCCTATATTTTTATTGAGGAAAAAAAATTGAGAAAAAAGTTACATAGAATTTTCTATGAATTTATTTTTTCGAAAAATTTATTAGAAGAATTTCCTTTACTTTTGAGAGTTTTAAATGGGACACAGAAGAATTTTCATTTATTCCTACACCGAGAAAAATTTGGATGGTATTTTCTACAAATCGTGTCTTTAAATTCTACTATCTCAAAAGATAGTAGAAAATGCCATCCTCCATAGAAACTTTCCTTTAGAATCTACCATCTTGACATTTTAAAATTTACTATCCTATGGATAGTAAATTCTAATAGCCGGATGGTAAAATCTACTATCCTCATTTAGATTTTACCTTAACCTCTCTTAGATTCTAATATCCGGGAAGTAAATTTTACTGGCCGCATATTACATGTCAAAATTTTACTGGAAGACAGTAAATTTTAACGGAGGATAGTAATTTGGATTGAAATTACTATCCAAGCCAGTAAAATTTGCCATCCTGCTGTTAGAATGTCATTTTGGAATATCGTGGGTGCCGATGCAACGGTTCCCGATATGCTTTGAATACATTATAGCAATTCGTGGCGCAGCTGGAAGATGCTGGACTGTCATCACAAAGGTCGCGTGTTCAAATCTCGGCGAAGTCGTCAATTTTCACGCACCAAAATGGCTTGAAATACAGAGAATATCATCCAAGAAGGGCCCCAAGCCCTCAAACAATGGCCAAAAATCATTGAAAATAAGGAAAAATAAATTTTTCCGACATTTTTCATTCTAATATCCGGCTAGTAAAATTTACTATCCTGCCAGTAAAATGTACCATCCGGCTAGTAAAATCTAATATCCGGGGATGTTAGAATTTACCATCCGGCTATTAGAATTTACTATCCATGCAATAGATTCTACAATTTTTGACAGTCCAATTTAATATCGCGTTTGCTGGGTGACTTTTTTACTATCCGGCCATTAGAATTTTGTATGGAGGATGGTAAATTTTACCATCCACATTTTTCTCGGTGTATATAGTGTATTTATTAATGAAATTTGCAAAAGAGAATTCTTCAGACTTGGAAACATTTTCTTAATTATATTAATAAAATTTTCTCTTTCAATCAACAGCATGTCAACTCAATTAGCAACTGTGAAAAACTTTTATGGAAATATTTTCTTTTTTACTTTATTTCAAGTTGGAATGAATTTCATTACATTTTTCTTCGTGCGCATTTTTTTCCATGTTTTTATGTGAATTTCCTTTAACAATGTCATTTGACTTGGATTTTGTGCCCAGACCAAAGTCATACAAAATCGTCGTACTAGCATTTTATGTCCTGGGTTTGTGGAAGAACTCGTGAAACATATTTTTTAATACGGTGGCGCTGTGTTAATGTTTGGGAGTTTAAAATACTTCATTTTTATTCCTTGAAAAAATGTCAATATAACAATTCGGTAAATGGGTGTAAGAAATTTAAAAAAAAAGTTAAATACATTTGGCTTAATAGTCACTAAATATCAATTTAATTTTTTTTTGACTTAAACTATAAACTTTCTCAGTACCTAAAATCTTTCGTAGCTTGTTAATTGAAAAGAAAAGTTTGTTCTTAGATTTATATGTATAAATGTTTTGAATTTAGCAGAACTAGAGGCTTAACGTCTGACAATCACTTCAATTCAAACACTGAGAAAAAAATGGGAATGCGATTAACTTTTGTTCCTCATAACTTTAACACTTTTTAGGTGTAAAAATATATTAACATTTTTAATGTTAATTTTACACCTTTTCGAGGGTAAAATTAACATGAAAAAGGGTAACTTTAACCCCTAATACACCTAAAAAGCATAGTATTTACACCGATTTCGGATCAATACTGCAGTGTAAAAAATAAACATTTCCGCAATGTTATTTTAACTTTTTCGGATATCTCTCAGTGAAGGCGTAATTTCATTGATGCCTTACATTCATTTAACGAACAATCTCGAAAATAATAATATTAGCTTCTATTCTGATAGCAAAATGAAAATCAAGGTCTAGAAAATTTCAAAATTTTGGAATTCTACTAAAAGCAAAAAATCAAAATGAAAAATATGCCAAATGTCTTGAAATCTTAAATCCAAAACACAAACCAAGTCGATTTCATCATTTCCAATTCTAAAATCAACATTTCTATTATTCAAGACATCATCAAATTTCTTGATTTCATGAAATAATTCCAAGAACCTATCTGAGGTTTTTGGACTTTTAATATAGGAACAATTTGAAAAGTTTCGCTTTTAAAGCTGAATATTTTCATATTAGAGTTGAATAAGGAAAATAGTATTAAAGCTTCCATTTAAGCTTGTCATTTACTCGAAATAGTTACATTACAATTTATGTTTATTGAGATACAATCGCCTGAATTCTCTGATCAAGATCAAAATTTCAAGCTGTCAAATATTAGCGCCTTAGAGAGGTCTTTGGAATTATTTCAAGAAATTAAGAAACTTGAAAATGCTTTGAAATACTGAAATGTTGGTTCAAGAATTGGAAATCTTGAAATCCATACGGTTTGTGTCTTAGATATTAAGGTTCTAAGGCATTTGACAGATTTGATAACTTGATCTTGATTTTTTGATTTCAGAATATTTTGGTTATATGAACCATATAAGGGAAGAGTACCACGGATCGGAATGTTAAGAGACATGCTCGATATTTAGTTGAAAATATAAGCTTCAAAACACTGTTTGGTATTTTTGTGCATGCTAATCTGTTTAGTAATGATCCATTTAACTTTCTGTGCATTTGCATTTTAAATTTTTACAATAAATTAATAAAAAATAGGTCTAATTGCAAATATGTACTCTGTACCTCGGACCGTCATGAATTTAATCAGGTGTCTCACGAAAAAACTGGTTTTATAAATTAAATCTGAGCTAATGCACTGCATTCTTGTGAGAATTAAATGGTAAAAAGTAGCTAATAATTTTTAAATATTTATTTTATTTGATGCTACATTACAATATTAACCTGACGATCCGAGGAACACTGCCGATCACTGGTGCTCTTCCCTTATATACGCTCTGTAATCAGTTTCCCTATTTTTTTTGTGGCGAAATTTCAACTGAACTCACAGTCAGACATCTCATCCGTTCAAGATCCTACGATCTTGCCTATTTTTTCCACTGAGATTCCCAATAAAATCGTTAAGAATCTTGGTAAAACTTAAAAACCCAATGAGCAAGACTTCTTTGCATTAACGAAATTAATTCGAAATCCCTAAATCGAGTTGCTAACAACCAGAGTTTGATTCTTCAAAAGTGTCTCGGCTAAAAGATTAATGGTTTTCAATTTGAACATTTTTCAATTTTTCGTTGATTTTCGATAAATTCAATCAGAATTTCGAATTTTAATAATATTAAAAATTCGCACAAGATTGTAAAAATGTATTAAAATTACTACAATAAAAAGCTTTTAATAGATTTACCATGTGATTGCGAAGGGAATTGTCATAAGACAAGAATATTAGTAAAAAGTCTAATGCCCTAGACACACTTGCGACTTAAGCCGAGACGGCTTAACGTAATTATAATCAATATTATGATCAGATTATATTTCCATCAGTTTCGCACTAACTAAGCCGTTTGTCGGCTTAACCCAAGAGACGGATTAGTCAGAAACTGCTGGGAATGTAATATGATCCTAATTTTGATTGTTTTAAGTGGGTGCAAACCCAAGCAGAATTTGATTCTCCAATAGTGTCTTGGATAAAAGGTAAATGGAATTCTATTTGCACAAAAACTCGTTGATGTTCGAAACATTCAAACTCAGTTTCGAATTTTCATACAAAATTTTCGCACAAGGTGGGATAAAGTTATGAAGCATCACACTAAAGAACTCGCAAAATAGTTACCCCAGTGATTATAAAGTCATTAAATAAAAATGGGACAGGCATAATAATCGTCTTTTCCTTGTGTTTTTGCTCACAACAAAGTGAAGATCTACACATTTTGACACTTGAGTACTTCGAAATTCGAACAGGATCTACTTCAGCCACATTGCATAATTATCAAGAAAAGAATGTCTCTCTTTTAACTTTTTAAATAGATCATCGATTTTTTCAAGCTCTACTTGTGAAGGTAAGAGTGTGTCTAATGGCGTTTACACAATAGAAGTAATTTTCGTCAAAAATTGCCTTTTTTTTTAAAAAATCTGACGTTTCTGCCTATAAGGATAGGGGAAATTTTCTTTAAAAAGGCATTATTTAAAGAAATTTCTACTAGTGTGTAGAGGCTATAACACATGATGACTTCCCCATAGCAAAATTCCACGGAAATTCCAGTGGAAAACTAGCGTCCAAATTGCAATAATCCGCGGTATTTGACACTAAAGTTCCAGGAAGTTTTCCATGGAATTTGGAGTCGGAAATTCCATTGGAATCATAGCTCTCCATGGAATTTCAAGTAGGATCTACTGGAATTCCAGTGTTAAATTCCGCGGAGCTCCACGGAACATTTATATGGAAAATCAAGTGTGAATCGTCCGCAGGATAAGCTGGAGAAATCCTATGGAAATTTCCACTATCTTTCCATAGGGTTTTCCATGGTTTTTTTCCACTATTTTTCTCCAATGTCGAACAAATAAAATGGTGTTGCGATAACATGGATAATTTGTTTCCAAAACTTTCGCAAATATTTTTAGTGATTCATGTGGCAATTATAATATAATTAATTATGCGACACTGCGTTTCGTGTAGATAATAGTGAAGTGATTACATTAAATAGGTCAGCAACCTAAGATAAAACTATTTTTTATGTTTTTTAATATCTAATTTTAGGAAAAAATATTTTTTTTTTATAAAATAATTTTTTATTATCTAAAGTGGTAATTCGTTATCGTTGGTTCAGTAAAACTTATTAAAATCCCCGTGATCTTTGCCATTTCTTTAATATTCGGAAGTAAAATCACGAGGTGCATGTGACAGATTCATTTTTCTCCATTTTATTTAGGTGGAAAAATCCACATAAATTCCACGAACATTTCCATGGATGTATTCCACAGACAAATTCCAGTATAAATCCATGGGTTTTTCCTTGGAACCTATTATGGGAAATTTCTATGGATTTTTTCAAGGAAAAATACTGGAAAATTCCGAGGAATTTTTCGCATGTTATTCCTATTCCGTTTTCTTTTGCTATGGGGTTTCAAGGTACTTCGAAATTAGAATAAGAAACACTTCGGCTACCACGCGGACAAAACGAGATTTAAAAATTTTAAACCGATCTTTGAATATCTTTTTTTCCTTTATGGAAGAAACTCCGATGACACTCAGAATTTATCGCCCGTCAAATAATATCTGCAGATATCTTTAAGATTTCTGTAGAGAAAATCTACACCTCTACAGAATATCTGCAGATAATTCTGTAGATATTCTTACGAATTTTATTTGGGCTTGGGACAAAATTCGTCAGAATATTTCGGCAGATTTTCTGACGAATCTCTGACGAATTTCTGTAGATATTCTGCCGATTTTCTGTAGATTTTTTCTACATTCCAGACTTTCCAAACAAGATGTGTCAGAAGAGATGGAAAAATTTTTCACTGAAGTTTGCAAAATTCAATAGAGTTATTTTTTGTGATATCACGGTGTTTATATAAAATAAAGAATTCTGCGACGCCGTGTTACAAGTAGAGAAAAGTGAAGTGAAAACTTTAAGCAGAGTATCGACCTAAATTTCGTGTTTTTGTATCATTCCATGGGCGATTTTTAAAAAATTAGTATTTTTGCTCGCATCTTTTTACTCATTTAAAATGTTTAATCGGTAATGCTTGTTAAGCAGAGCATACCATTTTCTTTATAACTCATACAGTTTCTACATAAATCAACAATATTTTTGTGAAGTAATGGACACTATGCCGATTTTCTCGGCAGAAATTCTACCGAAAATCTGTAGATTTTCTGCAGAAATTCTGCTGAAAATCTACAGATTTTCTAGCAGAAATTCAGCAGAAAATCTACAGATTTTCTCTGAATACACTGGAATATACCGTTAAAATTCAAAAAACCTCAGAGTAAAATCGGCAGGTAGAATTATAATTTGACGGGCGGTGTATTTGGACGATATTGGGTCAGATTTTCGAATTGGTCAGAATATTTTATTGGATAGCTACGAATTTTTTCGATAACCCTTATGTTTCTCTCATGGTTCCTCTCCATTATCCACACCTTCCCTCAGCACCAAATTCACAATTCAAATAAGTATTTTTTCAAAGATTCAGGAAGTGAAATCTTCTGTTGTTTTTTTTGGCTCTCGTTAGAGTATTTCGTGTGATTCCGGCTGAGGAATATTTGGCTGAATTTGCATCAGATCGTCGTCATATGCGTCGACCTGACAATACTTGGATAAAGCCACCTCCACCTTATCCGCCTATAGCAACGAATGGTGAATTTTTTGAGTGTAGAATATTTCTGAGAATTTAGTTTGAAAGAAAAACATTGAATTTTTATTGCAGGAACATCTCACAGTTTGGATGATTTTATTTGTATGACGCAGGGCAAAGGTCCTGGAACTGTTCATAGTCTTTCACAATTTGTTCACATGTTCTACAAACCACCAAATTTTCAGCAAAATACAGCAACTCAGCAAAATCAGTAAAGGTATTTAGAAAAAACAGAAGCATGATTTTTTGATATAGTTAAAAAAATAAATAAATAAAAGAATGAAAATAAGGATAAAAAGCACTTCAAAAATGAAGGTGCACTAAGGAATTCGTGGCTTTTATTTGTATAAAAAATAAGAAATAATAAAAGAAAATGAAAAGGCAAATAAGACGAAAAAAATTAATAAATAAATTATTGTGGAGAATAATAAGAGAATGTAATATTACCAAAAAAAAAAAGATATTGAAAAAATGTTTGTATGCAATTTAAATGTTTAAATTTTAAGTACTGTTTATATGGGTGATTTCTGTCAAAAGATTTCTTCCCTATCCCACCTTTATCCAAACTTCCCCATCTTTAAATCTCTCCATGATAAACAAAAAAAAATCTTTTAAATGTTGTAGACCATTTCTTTCCTAGATTTTTATATTTATGACATCGGTTTCAGACACTTCTCGATGATAATCATAAATTTCCCTTTTTAATGAGACTTGATAGTTTTTTTTCAAACTCAATAGCATTTGTACTTCTAGAAAGAGAGAGAGAGAATGAGAGAAGAGAAAAGCAAGCACAAGGAATATATTATCCAAAAGATATCTTCTAAATCTAAAATAATAAGAGACAAAATGATGTTATCTAAAAATTGCAATTTTCATATAATCTCTTCCATTTTATCAATTTTAGATAATAAAACAATTCTTTCTGTCTTCTTTCATGGCATTTATGACAAGAGGATTGAATCAAAAGAATCATAATCGCTTTTTTATCAAAGCTTTTTTTTCTTAAGAGACATTCCGCAACAAATCAAGTGTTTATACTTATTCTAGTCAAACAATAGTCACTTACTCCTAAGCGTAATTTCTATGAAAATAAAATCATAAACTATTTATAAAGGGAGCGATACAAAATCTGCACATCTTTACTTTCTTGGAACTTTTTTCTAATATTAGTATTTTTGGAACATATTATTTGATATATTTTTTAAGCCACGCCCATTTAGAATTTTAGATCAAGCTCTCTAAGAACATAATGGTTAACTAAGAGTAATATATTTCTAATTTCGCTTGGGTTTGTATCTATAACTTCTTCCTAGTAGGAAATCACATTCACAATGACTCAAATGTACCAATGAAAATTAGGCCACGCCCTCTGCTTTCCAGGAAGCACTTCTTTTTTAAACATTTATGGAGTAGATGAGACTTCTGAATTAAATTGAAATGTTTGAAAGCTTGAATTAGAAGTAAAACTCGTTGATTTCATTCGAGTTTGCTGTCAAGTAACATTTTTTGCATAAAACTAAAAATCTAATAGGGTAAGTGTGCCAAATTTCGGCATAGTTGCATGCAAGAGCAAAAGTTTCAAGTTTATACTTTTAACAAGTTTAACTTTTTTATAAGGAGTGTTGCTTGGAACCTTGTAGACAGTTTATCGTCTTTATTTTCTCTAAAATCATTCTTAATACATTTTAAAATGAATAAAAATGTAGATATAGCATTGGTGGCCTATTCCGGCCACCTTCATTCTCATAGTTCCTGGCCCTTCCGGAATTCTTCCATTGCCTTTTTCAGATCATCTTGCTCGTCGAAACGATATGTTTTTTGTTATTTTTTGCATTGTATAATCTCTAGAGTTTAGAGTATGCAAAAACTAAAAAAATAATGGAAATTTGACGAATAAAAATGTGGCCGGAATTGCAAGCTGTCCGGAATTTGGTACACTTACTCTAAGACGAAATCAAGGAAGAACCTTGTTCTCTTCAAAACTGAGCGAAAGTGAGATTTTTAAGTATATTATTAGTTTTTTTTTGAACAAGAATAATAGAATGGTCATTGATACCCTTTCTGCTTGGTACATTAAAAGGGATGCCAAAGTATCCCATGCTTTGTGAAATTCTCCAATTCGTGACTCGGGTTCCGTACCTCAAAAATACTCTCGCATCATTTACCGATTACCGTTTCATAACTTACTTAAACCGATTCATAAATCACTCAAACGATCCCTCAAAATAGTTTTAAGTGTAATAGAATTGATTTTGGGACGAAAATTAATTATCGGTTCATAACCGGTTCATTACCGGTTTACTATCGATTTGAATCTATTCATAAATCACTCAAAACTGCTCAAACTACACCTCGGGAGTAATATAATTGAATTTCGAATAAAAATTGGTTATCGGTTATGTACCGGTTCATAACCGATTGGAACTGGTTCAGTTTTATCAGAAATTCCAAGACCTTTCCAACGAGTCTAAATATAATACCATTCGGTTGAGAAATGCGGTCTCAAGAGGTTTTTTAGCCTTTCACTTTGAAAACTCGTTATTAAGAATAGTTCAACGGTATTTTCGTATGGACGAAATATTCACCTAAGTAACCTTTAAAACATTTAAAAATGAAAAAGATCACGCATCGTTTTATCAAGCAATCCTAAAAAGCACGTTTTGGGTTAGGAACGGGAGAAGTAGGGGAAAAATGAGGGGCATATTAACGGTCCTGAGGCCGTTTAGGCTCTAGGACTCTAGGTCGTCTGATGACAGTCAAACAGATAGCAAGGATATGTTGGAAAAAATTGGTCCCTGGGGGTGGAAGGTGTAAATTTTAGGGGATAACAAAATCATCATCATAATTTTCAACCAATCAAGGTTAACAGCCCACGCTTTTCGATCTTCCGCCACTTTAGAAAGATATTCACGGTCAATCCCAAGGCCGATCCAAGGCAAGACCTTTGATTCAGACACCTTGTCCTAGGTCTGCCCCGAAGTCGACGCCCTAATAATGGCTTGTATAGCTTTTCTGGGAAATCTTATGGTGGCAGGATTGTTAAACCTGATGTCAATCTAAAGCCTTTCCGGCACTCTGGAGCCCTTGACCCCGGGACCTTGTCCTTTGTTTTCGTTATCCGAAACTGCTGTGTTTTTTTTCCAGCAGAATATTCTGAAGGGTCACAGGCCTTCTTACTCAAGCATTCACTAAGGACTTCTTGTACGATCATCTTGCAGAGCTTTTAATTTGCGCTTGATAAGATGAAAAACGGTCAAAAGATCCTGGGTATTTGACATTTTAATTTATGTGAGCTTTAACCCTGGAAAACATCCGACAAAATTAACAAATCAGGGAAAGATTATTTCTTTTTAAAGATTTCATGGTTCGTAACGATCGAATTTTCTATTCGTTTTTTTTCGAGATGTATAACAAGATGTTAAAAACAGTTTTATCGACTTAAGCGCCACTAAAAGTGATCTCTTAAATTAGCGATTATAATTAAATAAACCGATGTTAAAGATACTCCATAAAAACTTCACTCGTCTTATCCGGGGTCAAATGCAGTCTGATTGATATTCAAGGTTCAGTTCTATTTTTATAAAACTAAAGACATTACGTTTTCGAAATAATTACCAGAGGACTTGTTTTTGGGAATAATTGCGAGCAGTCAACTTATCTCCTTAATTGAACATACATGAAAGTATGATTTACATTTCCTCAAGATTCAGAATAAAAAGAAATACATTTATAGAAACCCGGCTAGAACATATTTCTTTGATTCTAAAACAATTAAAGACCCGAAAATCCAAAAAAGAACATATATACGACAGGAGTGAGCAAGAAACTTTTAAAACCGATTAAACGTCATAATAAGTTTATCCAGTTAATTAATTAATGAAATCATTAATTGTCTAACCTTGTTATTTTCTATCGAGATCCGTTTATTTGTTTGGATTTCTCATTGGTGTTGAATGAATTAACAAATCCGTCGTTTTTTAAGAGAATGCTTCTTGTGTGTAAATTGCTTTAGCTACTGAGGCTAGAGTACAATTTTAACATACTTGACAGCCCTATTGTCCGAACTTTTTTTTTAGTAGGATTTTGATGTTGCCAGCTTTCAAGCTAAGATAAGCTTTTGCCAAGGGTCAGTTCTCCATTTAGGATTACTGATGCATCCAGGCCACAATTGGGTCCCTTATACGGGTTTCAGACTTAAGGCTTAGCCACTTAGCTGAACTCGTCTAATTACTTATCAGGAAAGTTTTTTTTAGGAAATTATTGTTTATGGCTTCGGGACGGCTTTTAGATCAGAATAATTTCGTGAAATCAAAATTCACATCTCTTTCTTTGTCACGCGTTTTAAACATATGTCTCATTCTTTTGCGCTCCAAATTCGACTGAGCTATACTGAATTTGTTGTGATATATAAAAGAAGAAGAAGAAGAGTGCGGAAGAATGAGATAGTCATGTGCAAAGCGCGTGAGAAAGAAAAAAAATCGAATTTCGACTTTATGAAATTTTCCTGATCTGTAAGGTGTGCCGGAGCCATTAGGATTGGATATCAAGGGTAAATTATCCTTTTTTGGCTAAACGTTCAGTCTGAAGTCGGAATTATGCTCTTCCACTCACTTTATCTTATCCCCCGATACGAGTAGCTTCTTCATATCATAGCTCTTCATGCGCATACAGTGCCGCTACTATATCGCAGCCGCCTAGCTCAGTGTGTGTTTTGGATCAGTGACAGTGAATATTTGTATCGGCTGAAGTACCACTTTTATGTCGAAACTCGATCTCGTACCAGCCTGTATAGTTGGTTCACTTTTTTGCTAATGTGTACCTTTGGCATTACTCACTGGTAAAAATAAAAAGGGTTACTTGGGATCCTTCTAAAAGGCTTATTGCCTGAAAGAGTCAATTTCTTGAAAGAAAATGGGTGAAATTGATCATTCTTTAAAAGATCATTCAAAAACGAAAATCAGCGAGTAACTTTTCATTGTCTTTCCTTAGAAATTGCGCTTGTGTGAAGCACAATATTTTACTCAAAAAAAACATTAATTTGCGAGAAAATTGCGTGGAAAATTTTTCTGAAAATTTTTAACACTTTCAAAAAGATCACAACAGAGACTTTAAAATGGGTCAAATTGATTTTTTGCAATGATGAAAATTTTGCAATTTTTCACATCAATTTTCCAATGAAAGAAAAACAATATTATATCGGAAAATGAAAGCATTTCGTTCGCTTGGGTGTAATCAAGGTGTTACAAGTAATTATTGAGCACTACTGCACAAATTTTATAAGAAATTGTTGTGTAAAATCTTCACTTGAAACGGAAAAGTGACCCTTTGAAAGGATCCTTCATAGTGACAGAATTTTAAATCACTTTGACTTCACTCACTGATTTTTGCTGAGATACTTCCTGCACATAATCACTACACAAATAGTAATAAAACCGCGAAATTATGCACTATTTATTGAATTTATTCGCATAATTGCGTTTTTATTTGTCAGAAACTGCTACCTTTGACGGTCTTTTTTTTTTCTTTTTCACTTTCCATTATACCCGCCATCTATGACACATTGAATTAAATAAATTGACATTTCAACGTAACGAAAACCATCATAAATTATTTTTCATATATTTTATTATTACCATCTCTACATTTGTCAAAAATTATGAAAATTATAATTATTATTTCCATGAAAATAAAATATTTCAGAAATACTGAAAAAAAAATCCACAGAAATTTCGCGTACTTTGAGTGTTTTCTGCTGGTGATCCTTTTGAAAAGGGTCGTCAAAGTGAACCTTTCAAAGGATCAAAATTTGACACCTTTGTAAAAGGTCAATATGATCCTTCATAGAAAGATCGAAATAAACCTTTTGGAAGGGTGGATCATATTTGACCCCCCGAAATAGGTGTGTCCTATTTTTTCTCGGCAAGGTACTTTACATCGCCATCTAAATTAAAATATCAACAAGTATTCACTGCGCAGACGATGTAGTACATTCCTTATAAATATTGAAAATTAGAAACTAAAAGCTTTTAGTTTACCATAGCCTTAAAAGGGGCGTGACTTTAAATTTTTTTTGTGGGCGGGGCTTTTTATGTAGGAAAACAATGTCTTCTTGTACGCAAAAAGGAAAGTTCTTATAGAAAGTAAAATTTATGCAGCAAAATAAATATCTTTTAAAACGAATTTATTTAAATTTTCTGCGTTCCAAACTCAACAGAAACTTAATACTTGTAAGATGCTCTTAACACGTAATATTTACCAACATCAAGAAAATATAAAAAATAAATAATCAATTGCAAAACATTTTAAACATGAAAAAAAGAGAATAATAAAATGATATTTAAAATAATAATGAAAACTTAATCTATTGTCAATTTAATGCTATTCTTCCTTATATCATTAAAAAAAAAGATAAAAAAAGAGAATGTGGAAAACTAATTGAGAAAAGAAAATCATTAAAAGAATTTATCTCCTGGAGCTGAGAGAATGAAAGTAGTAAGAAGGTCAAAACCTTTATTGATTCTTGTGAAAAAATAGTCTATCGTTGAAAAAAATCGTTAACTCTTCTATAATATATATTTATATACACCCCCATATAAATATAATATATGTATTTGTTGAAATATGTACTTGATGATAGGATGAAAAAAAAAGAAAATTGGAGTTTCCTTCTCTCTTGAAGAGAGAAAATAATTGTATAAGAATTTCTCTTCCTTCAACAAGAAAAACAGAATCTTTTACAAAATGTAGAAAAAACTTTCTCTGTAATGCCATAATCATCTAAATGGGACCCAAATGTTATTCTTTCACTCTTCATTCATTTATTTATTGCTATTCATCCAGCATAATGCATCTTTCTGAATAGATATAGAAAAAGTTTTGACACACGATTAATGATCAATTTCAAATTGGACATTGCATTTGTTGCAATTCTTCAATATTAAAAGCAATCTTGGATAAATGGAATTCCTCTTTAAATATTTAAGCATCATTTGATATAATTAAGCCACGTGTGCTATTCTTATCCCAAAACCTAATTATCCAACTCGTGATAATCTCTATCCAAAATATTTTTCAGCTTCTATTGTCTTCATCTCGAAAGAAAGAAAGAAAAAGCAAAAAAACCTTAAGGAATTTTTCAAAGTAACTAAAAATCAAATACATTTTGAAATTTTACATAATTAACTTGCTGCCGTGTTGGCAACTTTGAGAACATAATTAATGGGTGAGAATAAACAAAAACAATTTCTGCGGACAAAAAAAAACATGGCGGAAAAAACATCGGTCGGACAGTGACTGAATTTCAAACATTGGGGATTGCATATTCATGATAAATGTCATGATAATGAATCCGTTGTGTGCTAAATGATCCTGCATTTATTTCGTATTTATTTCCCTTAACACGCGCCCAACGTGTGTGCAAATCACAGAAAAGAAAACAACGCTTCAAAACTTGGAAAAAAGAAGAAAATGAAGACTTCGATGGCGCAAAACATTGTTTTTGACCCTCCTACTTAACCTCTCTTATTTTTCTTTAGAAAAAATAACCTTATATACTGAATCAAGATATAAGACAATATTGTTTGGATCCTTTGTTGCTTACCTTTTACGTGGAATTGTGACAAAGCGTTACTATCTATTTGCATTTTTCCAACTAAGACCACTAACATTCTTCAGCATTCCTTCACCTTTTCACAGAAAAAAAAAACATTTTCCACATCTTAGATAAAAAAAACGAGTTATCAATATCCCTTTTTCCTTATTTAGCCAAGACGCTTAAATGACATGTGAGGTTATGTTTGATCCGATATTACAAAAATGTCGTATTTTTTTTTAAATTTGATTATTTGAGAGACAAATAATAAAGCTTGAATGTTTTTATTACTAGTTTAAGTTCCAGTTTTCATTAATAAGTTATAAATCCTAACCTCTAACTAAAGCATTTAGACATTTAGAGCTTCATTTCCTATTTGGTTTGTAGGTTTTATTTTAAAATTCTGCAGTATTGTTCTATCTAACCTCAAAAAGTCACTTTTGAAGCTACAGTGCCCGCTTTGTAATCCGGATGATTGGGAGACAAAATGACAGATGTCCGCTTCATGATCCGGATGGATTTTTTGAATTTGTTCAACGTCTCGAAAATATAATACAAAATTTTTCTATAGAATTAGAATAAAACTTTTAAAGAAGACTAAAAAGACATAATTGGAGAAGTCCGCGAAGTCTATTCTATTATACTTCATTTATTAAACAAAAACATCACAGGATAGTTCATTTTTATTGCTGAACAAGCATGCATGCATAACCTCAAAAATATTTTAAATGTAACCGTCGAAAACTTGTCCGGATAACGGCGATCAGGATTAGAAAGCGGGCACTGTAACTTCAATTATCTAGAAGACAAATTCACTTATTTTGTGCTTTTAATTATGTAAACTCTTATACTTTGATTAATTCAGAGGGGAAGGGTCAGACTTGGTTCGCAAAAAAAATATAAACAAACTTGAATTTCGTAAATATAATTTGTCATTAATTTTATGATTTTTTGATAATCAATATTTATAAGTTCTAGGTATTGTTTACTCCAAGTTTTGAGGGTTAAATCTAGGTCATTTACTGAATAAATTAAACTTTATTAAATTAACAACATTAAAAGCACAATATAGCATTACACAGTAATAACAATTAGATACCAGGGTATGGATATGATTTTCTTATTTGGCTCAAAATACATTCCGCATTGTGAGGTTATGTTGAACATAACCTTTAAGAACCATTCAAACCAATCGAAGAAAGTTAATTATTCTCTGAATATGCACCAATTTATTGCTTACATATTTGTTTGAGAGATAAAATATAATTTATTAGAGTTTGATGTTTTTTCAAAGTCTTCTCTTATTCCAAAATACAGTAGACTCTCACTGAATCGGCTCTTTTTCAATCGGGCGACAAATTTTGTTGACAATTTTCACGTTTAATTATGAAACTAATTTACTCAAATTCGCTGTAGTTCTTCCTATTTTATCGTGATTCTTTATAATTGAGCGCTTTTTGTGGAATTTACAAAGGCTTTGACGTCCAAATCTATCGATAAACCGGATGACATTTTGCCCCAAATGCCCAATTGAGAGAGAGTCTACTGTAAGTTCCATTCACTTAATAGCCAAGCTACTATTTGAGATTCAAATCTGGGGTGAACTAACATCTTTAGTTTGATTATAAAGAAATTGTCACTGTTAAAGAAAAATAAATTTCAATTTGCACGAAATTTTGTCAATGTTCGAAGAATTAAGATTCATTTTCGAATTTAGAAACTAAATTATCGCGAAAAATTAAGAAAATTTATTATATATACCGTCGTTGCGGGTGACTTTGCACTCGGGGGGTGACTTTGCACTCTGCTGTTCGTGAGAGTTTGAACAATTCTAGCACTTATTGATGGTCTTCGCCGATCCGGTCTACCATGTCAAAGTATATAGGGATATGTTAAGTACCAAGTAAGGTACAATGATCCTCAAAAGGATTCTTGTAGTTTCAGTAATAGTTAATGAAATCCTAGTATAGATATTTTGTCAAAAAACGACTCCGCGAAAAAGTTATCTGAAGATGCAATTCCAAAATCGATTTCAGAGAAGTAAATTGCCCAAATCTATTCTAAATTTATCTGGCTAGAATAATCCACTTCGATTTTGTTCATTATTTTTAGTAAATTCCTTTTTTTCACTTTAGTCTTCCTAAGAACGCATGATTTATATTATAAAATTGCATATAATGGACTTTCTTAAGCTTTATTATAGAAGTATTTGGCCAAAAATTATCCAATTTTTTTCATAACTTAAGATAAAATGACCGAGATCTACAAGATGGTGTGGTCGCCATCTTGATTTGACAATTCTGTCCGCCATTTTGAATAACTGTCAAAACAAAAAACTTATCCGATTGAGCTGAAATTTTAGTATGTTCTGGCTGATGTCAAGACCTTTTCAGAACATATATAAAATCCGACCTAGGTCAAGCGATTGTCTGGATACTGGGGCTCTAAGTTCAAAATTTTGACATTTTCATTAATACAGAACTACGGAGAGCTTCTTTTATCGAAACCATCACAAAGAAGGCAGTATTATCTTTAGGCGATGAGATCTAAATAACAAACAAAAAGAAAAGTAATGTTTTTCTTTATAACAGCATATTATTTGAAGATATGAAAAACTTTTGCAAAGATGAAAAAATAAAAAAATAAATAAATGCACTTTTCATTTATTTTTTTTAATTATGTAAGAGTAAATAAATATATAAAATAAAAGCCTCAACCATTTCTAATGGTAACTGATGCATTTCGTTTAGGTTTTAAAATTCAGGATTAGAAAATAAAGATCGCCAAAATATGAATATTTCAAATTTTTAAACTTTGAGCCTCTGTATCAAGGTAAATACTTGACGTAGACCGGAACATAGATACGTTCTGAAAAGGTCTTGATATCAGCTACGACATACTAAAATTTCAACCCAATCGAACCGGTTTTAGATTTTGACAGTTATTCAAAATGGCGGACAGAAACGTCAAATCAAGATGGCGATCATGTCATCTTGTAGATCTCGTGCATCTTACCCTTAGATGTGAAGATCTTCATTGTCGTCTATTATCAGAAATTGTTGATTTTTTAGTATTTATTAAAAAGTGCAAAGTCACCCGCACCTTATCCCCAGTGCAAGCCTTTTTTCTTGATTTTTTTAAACATAGTAAAATTTTATAAAATTAATGCTAGTGGCACAAAATCCATTCATTAACAACTGAATACAAATAATTTTACTCAAAAACCCCCATCCACTTTTAGAGGGCAAAGTTGAAAAACAGCGAAAAAACGTGCAAAGTCACCCGCAACGACGGTACCACATTTCTCTCGTTGTGTCATAACCTTCCCGATTTGAGAGGTCTTCGGTTGATTTTTTTCTGATTTTTTTACTCAGTGATTATAAAGAAATTTAATAATGATGAGTGTAAAATCTCAGTTTTTCAATTAACTGCCAATTAGTATCAAAAATGCTTTCTGACCGTTTTTATCACCTTAATAGTCTGTCATCTAAAATATCTCATTTTCTTGTAATATTTGAAAAAGACGTCTTTGCTTTTTTGCATTTTCTGTCCTTTTTTTATTTCGAGGAAGCTAAAAATAAGTCACATAATTATTTGTTTTTGCCACTTTGCCATCAAAAACCATAAAATGAGGTTAGATTGACCGTCAAATGTTACTCCGAATTTCTTTGGGACAAATGGGACAAGATAAATAAAATACAATTTGATACGGAAAACCACTTATATGGAAACCACTTTAGAATAAATATTTACATTTACAGTTGGAGTTTAATTTTCCAACAGAATAAAATGCAAATATAAATCTATTTGCACAAAATATAACTGATGCTCGAAAAATTGAAACTCAATTTCGAAATGTCAAATTAAATTTTCGCAGAAAGTTCAATCTTAGCGCAATACTTTAAGAACTAAAGAATTACTCAATCAGTGATTATGAGAGGAATTATAATGGAACAAGAACATTAGGCTCATCATTGCTTTGGTTTTTTTCCTAATAACAAAATGAGGACTGACACTTGAAACACTTCAAATTTCGAACAGAAATTATTTCAGCCATTACACGGAAAGAACGTGAAATAAAAATGTATTTCTTTGGCTTTCGAAACCGATCTTTGATTTTTTTTTAAATCCCTGCACTAAATTATGCAATTAAGGGTTTAGAAAATATTAAAATGTGGGAAACCTTCAAAATATAGTCAAGATAAACCGGATTCGAAAAGTACATTAAAATCTCTATAAGAAATTGTAATTTTGAAATTGAAATATAAAGGAAGTGTTAGCAGTTTATTTGGAAAAGGTATAAAACCCTTAAAATTACTACTTTTAAAATTATTATTACGATAATAACGAAATCTATAATTGATTTTTATCAAATAGAATAATTTTATCGAATAGGAACCTATCAAATGGTTTTATTTGTCTCGTATATTACAAAACTGTTGGTAAAAATCAATCTAAATGTGAATTTTTAACATTTTTTTTCTTAACTCAAATGTCCTGTTCTACACAGCTCTCTCCGATACACGGCACTTCGATATATCCGACTGACAGCTGTCAACCACTGACGGTTGATAACTTCAAAACGTTTTTCACGAAACATGCAGCTTATCGAGCATGAATTGAAAAATTGTCACTTTTTCAAAGCATTTGATGCTTAATTGTGGTACAAAATGAAACATAAGCGCACCATCGAAGAAAATTCTGTTGCTTTTTTTACAGAAAATAAATTCACACAGCGCAAAATAGAAAAACCGTTAACAAAATTCAAAAAACCCAAATGTCATTTTGTCCCTCCGTCAGCCGGATCGGAGAGAGCTGTGTGTCGTTCTTCGTTAAATCTAACATAACCTCACATCTCAAAAAGCATTTAAGGGAGAATATAAAAATTCTTATAAAATTCACATAACTCCTACCCAAAATGAATCCACCAGAAGCATAAACCAAACCACTTAATAACGTTAGCAAATGAATGATTTTGGAGATGAAAAAAAGGTGTGAAAATTTTCAAATGAAGGAAAAAAATAATTAAAAAGGGGAAAATACGAATGTTAACATTTTTACATCTAGCTAATGAAGATTAAAAAAAAATAAGTGAAAAGATTCACGAGGAAAATGAAATGAAAATATTGATAAAGCACAAATTACGTTTGCGTATGTAAAAATAATAATTAAAAAGAAATATTTGTGATGTTGATGTTTTGATGTACTAATTTTAAGCAATTTTTTTCTAATTCTATTGTCAGATTTATTAAGTGACATTTTTATTTTTGTCTTTGATGTCAAAGGTAAAACAAGATTGAAAAAGAAAACTGTATTTCGTGATTTAACGCTTCAAACTTCCAGGAACTATTTATTGTAAGTTTAACACGAGATGATTAAAAAAAAATAAAATGTAAAAAATAAACAATTTTCTGGCAGTTAGAAAAATACACACACACACATCTCTAAATATTGAAAAATTGTTGACTGAAACTTTTACTGTATTTTAAATATTGTGATTTTAGAATATTTTTTACTTGAGGGGCGGGGAAATAATAAAAGTGTAAAAATAAAATGGTCAGTAATGCAATTAAATTGATTAGTAAAAAATTAAATTGGTCAGAATAACAATTGAAATTAAATAAATAAATTGCATTAATTTGATTTAATTAATTTAATTTAATTAATTTAATTTAAATAACTAGTATTTTGAATCAGAAAATTTATTTCTTACTGATTTTTTTAAAATTTTTTTGACAAAACTTGTTATTCTCAAGGCCTTTTTAATTTTTCTATTTTTTTTTATATTTAACTGATCATTTTTAATTTTTTACTGGCTTAAAGTTAATAAACTACTGACCATTTAATCGCAGCCATAATAAAAGTGAGACTATTGCACACTCTGATGGAGGCATAAAACTTTTTAGTTCACAAATAAACATTTTTCTTCAAATAAGATTAATAAAAAGAAAATAAAACAAAAAAAAAAACATTTATATACCAAAGGATTGATGAAAAAGTCACAATTCATGTTTAATAATACAACTTTTCCATTGTTGATCTTGTACAACCAGCAAAAGCTTGAAAATTAATTAAAGAGGATGATGAAGAAAGAAAAACATTGTATAATACACAAAAAAATCGTTTTAATTTTTCCTGAACAGCGATACTTCTATGAAGTTGATCATCTGGGATGTGGACATTTTTCGCGAATTAAATTTGCAAACTTGAATGATTAGGTACTTACGAGTGCAATAAACAGCTGAGAAGTTCAATATCGAGAGCAAGGTCAAACGATCTAAGCAAAATTAATATTGCATAAAATCCACCTCTGACTTGGTACTTCGAAAATACTTTTATACAATTAATATTCTCTATACTTTTCTCGATCTTGACATTGAACGTGCTAGATAAAAAATTTAATTATTTTAATAATATATTATAGTCGGCTAAATTGTCACAAAAGTTACGATTTCTATTAAAATAACTTTAAAAGTGCCCATACAGACCCAGAAATAAAAAAAATTTGGAAAATTTTAATTTAGATGAGGAGACACAGACCGGTGAATTTTTGGACTCTATAACTTCGCTTACGTAAGTTAGAAAGTGCTATGATTTTTTTCGTTTGATACCGTAGATTCAGGAGACTGCACCTAGGCTTTTTGCAAGTTTTTATTTCTAGCAATGACGGAGAGCTTTTTTTGGTCGAATTTAATAGATCGTATCAATGAAAACAATCTTTAAGTGCTGGAATTAACGAAAAGCTTAAAAAAGTAGGCGAGACCGGGGTAGAATTAGCCACGTATAGTATTAGATAATGGTATCAGTTTGCCTTCGAAGAAATATTGAGGAAACCATTCTTTATTCTAAATATATACTTCCCTTACTATTCATTGCAATATTTATCAGCCTCATACAAAAATTTTTTGTACAAATTATACGCAATCAAAAATTTGATTTGGTGGCTAATTCTATCCCGGTCTCTCCTAATAGTGCAAAGTCAAACTATAACATACCGTAAGTGCGAGTGACTTTAATACCCCCCAGTTTGTAAGTTTTCTATTACTTCTAGAGCTTAAGGATGATCTTTACCGATCCAATCTACCATGTTTGATCGGTAAAGACCACCCTTATTCTCTAGAAATAAAGAAAACCTTACGAACAAGGGGGTGTCAAAGTCTAAGTCACTCGCACTTATGGTACTAAAATTTCCTAACTAGGGTCGGAGGAACGTCTGTTCGACAGGGAACCCCTATTGACACTTTTGTCAAAATGTTGAAAATTAATTAATTAATCTAGTAAAATATAAGTAATATAACGTTTTTTCTGTAATATACCTTTTACTATAAACAGAGATGTTCAAATTTCGTATCACAAATGGTACAGAGTAGGGTGTCAATAGGTGCTGACACAAGTTCTTAAAGTGTCAATAGACGTTACTTTCACCCTACATGCCGTATGGGTTAAACTACTTAACTTAGAATATTGAAACATTTATTTTTTTCGTAATAGTTTCTTGATCGGTGATTTTACAAACCCTCCATGTTCGAAAACGAATCTTTATTTATTTTTTGTTTGTTTGTTTTTGCCTCGTACTGGAAAGGATTATAGGTAATTTTCAGGAATTGTCCATGAGCACCGTTTTTCATCAAAATTACCCTTGAAGTTTCCTTCCTTGCTCACAAAAGTAAAAATGATATTTCATAAAGCATCAAGATCATCAGAATTATTTACTTGCAAAATTCAACATTTAATCGAATTTGCGCCCATTACTTACTTAGGTAGCTGCAATGCCCCTTTAAGAGACCGGGTCTCTCGTACTTACTTCCTCTAGTCCTAGCGACTCTCCGTCAGTTCGTTCTATAAACGTAGCATAGGTCGCTGTCGAAAAGTTCGTCCTATTGAAGGCTCCTTGTGAGTTTTCGTAACAATCTTGCTTTTACGGGAAAGGGTTGTTAGCCCTTCAATCATCACTCTCTAGAACAGAGGTGTGCAAAAACCGTTGAAACCGAATGAACGTCAAAATAAGTTTGTTCAAATAGCGTTTTGACCATTGACGTACAAGTTTCATTTGACGTTTATTCAGTTTCAAACGGTTCTTGCACACATCTGCTCTAGAAGGACCAGACCCCTTGTTAGTTAGTTCCAACTGAGGTTTGTTGCCCAATCTTCTATCACTCACCTGAGTGTACCGGGGTCTATCAGGCATCTAGCCCACTTGGAGGAAAACGTAGAAATTGAGAAGAAGATGCTATGTGTCGCATTACCCAATTACCCCCCATTTAGACCATTCAAAGTTCATAATCCATTACATAATCCAGTACAAAAGATTAACTATAGACAAATAAATTCGTAGGAATATACGAGATATATTGAGTCAGCTTAAATTTAAGATTAGAATACATTAAGTAGAAAAGTATTAAAATACTAAGTACTAAAATATAAATTAAAATACAAAAATTTCTGCAAATTCAAAAAGCGTGCGTTCTGAATTTCCAACATCGAAATTTCGAAAATCTATTTTTGACTAGATCCCAGGTCAAGGTGCATCAAGAGAAGAGCGCTGCCAATTGTTGGAAGAGTTACGGCCTTTGCCAAAAATCAACGCGAATTTTAGACATACCTTACATTGAATTTTTGAAAATTAATTTTTCTATTAAACCCCTTTAGAATGTGGTTGCATAAATTTACAATTACAGAGAAGACCTAGATTTTTCATCTTGGAGGAGCGTGAAATATTTTTCTGCGAAAGGAATTTGGAGTATTACGAGTATTAATTTTGAGGGGGTATCATATTCGTGATCTTAAGTGTATCAAAACATATTTATACACCAATTTAGACCCGATTTGATGTGGTCGAATTTACCCTCAGTCCACAGAAGCCGAAGGATGTATATAAGCATTTGTAAAAGACGGCTGACATTTTTTATATCTCGATTATCCAATATCACGATATTACCTGTCTGAAACAAGGATAGTTCAAAATCTAAAATTAGATCATTAGATTGGCAAGAGTTGCCACTCTGAACTCCCCTATCGCAAATAAATAATATTTAGTACCTACTCATATAAAACAACACGTATATAAAATTTTAGAATTTTTTACTTTCCAAATTTAATTTTTTTTACTTAACATTTTTGAGAAGAATTTCGGTTTGACAGAATGTAGCAGGAAATAGACGGAGACACTGAACCTTTCTTGATTTTCACAATTTTATTCTCTACGACGTTTCGAGGATGGATGTCCTCTTCATCAGGTATCGAATATGGCAGGGAAAATCACGTACAGGTGGGAGTTGTTACACTGCACTTGAACTTTGATCACAAATTGATCCGTGATGTTCACCATTCGACTGGCTGACACAGGTAGAGAATAAAATTGTGAAAATCAAAAAAGGTTCAGTGTCTCCGTCTATTTCCTGTTAGCTTTTTTGATTTTCTTACCTACCATTTTTGCTTTTTTACTTACCATTTTAAATTTTCTTACTTACCATTTTAGATATTTTTACTTACAATTTTTGTTTTTTTCTACTTACCAGTTCTGTTTTTTTTTTCTTATCAGTCTTGATTTTTTTACTTATCATTTTAGATTTTTTTACTTACCAATTTAGACTTTTTTACCTACCATTTTAGATTTTTTTGCTTACCAATTTGATTTTTTTACTTACCATTTCCGATTTTATACTTATCATTCTTGAGTTTTGTACTTATCATTTTTGATTATTTTACTTACCAGTTCTGTTTTTTTCTTACCATATTCTTGATTTTTTTACTTACTATTTTAGATTTTTTTACTTGCCATTTTGATTTATTTACTTACCATTTTCGATTTTTTGCTTACTATTCTTGCGTTTTTTACTTACCATATTTCATTATTTTACTTACCAATTTTTAATTTTTTACTTACCAATTTTTAATTTTTTACTTACCAATTTTCAATTTTTTACTTACCAATTTTGATGTTTTACTTACCAATTTTGTTTTTTACTTACCAATTTTGATGTTTTACTTACCAATTTTGATGTTTTACTTACCAATTTTGAGTTTTTACTTACCAAATTTGCATTTTTTACTTACCATTTTTGATTTTTTTACTTACCATTTTACCAAAATACTTACCATTTTGCTGCAGCCAATTTAGAGGTGTCGAAAATTATAAGTATTAGGTATTGTTCTCCCCGTGAAGATCCAGCAATTTTTTTAACATTGTTTTTAGCAATTATTCTCGTGTTAGAATATTTAGCTAGACGATATTTGACCAGATTGGACTGAAATTATGTTGCCATTTAACTATTTATTTTTTTCGAGTACAAGATGCGGTTCGACCGACGCGTTTTTTTTTTAAAATAAAGATTACTGCGTCATAGTTATAACATTGCAATGATCTTCTGATCCTGCATAGCCCCTAGCTCCCCTAGCAAATAAATTCACAAAGCTACAAATGAGTAGAACAGTAAATAAATGCTTATCCATGATAAATCTTAGAAAAAATACTTTGGCCACTTTATTGGTTAAGTAGTAGAGCGCTCGTTGTACGATCCAAGTGTCCCAGGTTTGATTCTCTTTTAGGACAGAATCACATTGACAGTGCAAGTGCTTACCGTCACTGTCAAAGCCTCACCGTTTTATCTTAATTTACGCATTTTCATTGCAATTCTTTCGCAAGTTCTCGATTACCGTATTACCTTATCTCATACTCGGTGGCACTAGGTGAGAATAATATAAGAAAATTGAATAATATATAAACGGTGAGCAGAAAAAACTGTATGAGTGATTAACCGTACCAGGAGCCTCTTGACATTTCATTTTTCCATACGTTTTTGCATAGAGGCACTGAAGCCTATTGGCAAGTTTTTTTCTAAAGAGAATTGACTTATCAGTCTGATATATTTCGAAATCGTGCATTAAAAGCTATCTAAAAATACATATTTCATAATGTTCGCCGAAATAATACAAGAACTAGAGGCAAATTTGTTTAAGTCGCGGTGCAATATATACAAAAATTTTAAAAGGAAAAGTAAAAAATAGCTTCATTTTTTATTAGGCTTGATAGGCCCCTGACCGTACACTTTTTTTTGCTCACCGTTTATCGAATATTCGTTTTATTTCTTCAATTTTCTTATACAGTAGGCTCTCGCTGATTCGGCTCTTTTAAGATCGGACAACTTTTTAATTCGGGCAGCAATTGAATTTGAGAAAAGTTTGTTGACATTTTTCAAGTTTGACTATGATTCAAATAAAGCAAGTACAGTAGACTCTCGCAAATTCGGCTCTTTTAAGATCGGGCTACTTTTTAATTCGGGCAGCGGTTACATTTGAAAAAAGTTTGTTGTCATTTTTCAAGTTTGATTATAATTATCAAATGAATCAAATATGCTCAAATTTGGCATGGTTTGTCTTAGTTTTGATGTGATTTTGCATTATTGAGGGATTTTCATGCAATTTACGATGTGTAAACTCAATATCTATAATGCACTGCACATGAATAAAAAATCGTTGCATTTCAAAAACTTAGTCGCCCGAATTTCTGTCTAATTCGGCTGACATTTCGGTCCCATATGCCCGAATTTGAGAGATTCTACTGTATGCTCAATTTTGCCATGATTTGTCTTTTTTATGTGATTTTGCATTATTAGGTTTTCATGAAATTTATAATAGAAATGAGCACGTAAACTCAATATAAGCAGGGGCCTATCGACATTTCATTTTTCCATACATTTTTGCATAGAGGCACTGAAGACTATTGGCAAGTTTTTTCCTAAAGAGAATTGACTTATCAGTATGATATATTTCGAAATCGTGCATTAAAAGCTATAAAAATACATATTTCATAATGTTCGCCAAAATTATACAAGAACTACGAGAAAATTTGTTTAAGTCGCGGTGCAATAACTGTAAATTTTTTACAAGGAAAAGTGAAAAAATAGCTTCACTTTTTGGTAGACTTGATGGGCCCCTGATATAAGTATGTAGATCAGAGGTGTGCAAGAACCGTTTGAAACCGAAAAAACGTCAAATAGCTTGTTCGTCAATGGTCAAAACGCTACCTGAGCAAACTTATTTTGACGTTTATTCGGTTTCAACGGTTCTTGCACACCTCTAATGTAGATTAACAAAAAATCGTTGCATTTCAAACAGTTTGACGCCCGAATTTCTCTCTAATTCGTTTGACATTTCGGTCCCAAATGTCCGAATTTGAGAGAGTCTACGTCTCCTGTATTATTTTAACTTACTGCCACAGATAAGATAATACGGTAATTGATAATTGTCGTAAGAATTGCAATGAAAATGAGTAAATTAAGGAAAAACGGTGAGCATTTGACTGACAATGTGAATCTTCCCTTAGCTTATAATTTTTTGGCAATGAAAGTGTCCGAATTGCATTCATTGAGCGTTACTAAACATAATTCAACAAACTTTGCAACAACAACGTCATTGTAAATCGTGTGGTTATGTCGCATTTATCGGGCCTTAAAGGGTTATGTCTAATATAATTGTATTTATTTGAACTTTTGCGATCTTTTGTTGAATTTCTTCCTAATTCGATACGCCATACTTAGTGAGTGCTAGAACGTTCTTATGAGAACTTCTCACTAAATTTTTGACGAAAACAAAGTATCCACTGAAGCATTTTTCTGCTTCATCTTGACATCTTTCTAAAACGAAGTGGTCATTGTGTACTATCAAAAGACACTCTTGTAAACAATAAGTGTGGAATATTTTGTGCCACAAAGTTCTGTACACCAACGCGAATTTCCAACAATGACCTAAAGGATAAATTGGGCAAAAAATTACTGGGAAAACAATTACTAATTTTTTCTGCTGAGTTCTACTTTTCGCACTATATTGACGTCAATAGCTGTGGTGTTTGTATGAAGTGAAATCATGGTCTATAGTTGCAGGTGTTCATCTGGGGGTAATGAAGTGCGGTAGAATTATTTTGGTAAAAGGATTGGTGCTGGGATGATGCGTTGTGCGTTCTGTGGATATTTTCCGCGACCGTTAATTTTGATTCAAATCACCCGCCAATTTGGATTGTCAGCACCGCTGTCCAATCAGCATTCGGTATTTGTGGCCTGACTTTTTTCGGCTTCGGTAGCGGCACCCGAAGTCAGCAGTATAAAAGGGAACGACACACGAATAGCCAGTCAGTTTTCTCCGAACACTCTGTGGCTAAAGATACTCTTGGTGCGTGGGTTTGTTCTCAATGTTGAGTGTTTGATTTTTCTTTTGAGTTTTTCTAGAGAGAAGCGCCTCAATTCACCCAATTTCTGTGTTTGTGAAACAATGTGCAAAGCTATTGCCGTTTATTCGTGTGACACGGATCTAAATTAAAACGGGAAATTACATAAAAATAGCCACTTTTATCCACAAAAATCATCCCTCCTTCTTACGTGTGCGCCCAATTGAGCAATCCCAAAAAAGACCGAGAGAGAAACACCTTTTTCTTTCGAGCCACCAAGTTGCCCAAAAAAACTGAGGAAAAATATTTAGCAGTGTTTTTTTTTTGGCATCAGTGAATTGTTGAAATTTTTGTTAGTCTCAAAACAATAATTCAGTTGGATCACTATTTTTTTTTTGGTGTTTTGTGGAGTGCAATCCCACTTCTGGTATAAAAGAAAATTTTTAATCAACGCGGGACAGTTGACATTTCTTCTCTTCTACTTGGAATCCGGCTGGAGTGACCAAAAATGAATGGATATACAGATTTAACCACCAACATCGAAAACAGCCGGTAAATTTGGGAGCAAAACCCATAAAACATCCATTTTCATTGAAAATTATGCAAAAGTGCGAGGAAAAACGCCCTAAAGTCCGGTATCCGTACGAATACACTCGGAGAAAATGGGTGTGTTATCCTTTAACACTGGCGCATTACACGTCCGCGCATAAGTCCAAACACTAGTATTAGTTACTTCCCCGACGACATAATTTAGATTGAAAAAATTAAAAATGCACATTTTGAACTTTTTTTTGTGAAAATTAGCTATGTTCATTTTTCCGTCAAAAGATTATTATACACAGAAATTAATATAAACTGTCACATCAGTAACTCGAAAAAAATCAAAATTATGGCTTAATTAATAAGAAATGTTTATACAATCGGAGATGCTGCAGCAAACAAATGCTGATACAAAGCAAATGCACTTAGAACACTTTCATTTTGATAGAGAGCCAAGGAGAGAGCTTTTCATATTCGACATTTCGTCTTTATGGCCTCTACACACTAGGAGCAATTTCTTTAAGAATGTAATTTAAAAAAAATTCCCCTATCCTTGTAGGCAGAAACGTTAGAATTTTTTTTAAAAAAGGCAATATTTGACGAAAATTGCTTCTAGTGTGTAGACACCATTAGAGAACTTCATTTCAGAATCCTTTCGTCCTTTAAGGACGATTGGGTCACCCGTGACCCAAAAAAGAAGTTTTCCCTACGGCATTCTAAAGCTGTATTTTGCTCTAAAAAGTTAGAAAAATGATTTTTCCTGACCCTCAATTTTTAACCTTCTCGTCCTTAAAGGCTTAAGCAGGCTACAGACTAGAGGTTTAGCCTAATTCCCGAAAGTCTCAAAATCATAAACACCAAGCTATTTTATTGATTTTTCACTACTTAATTATTCACTTTCCTTGAATAATTCTATCCTAAGTCAAAATTTTTCAAAAAATCTTGCCTGATAATAAATTGGAGAAGTTAAGCCATATGGCTAAGTATTAGGTCTCAAGGCTGTATTAAGTACATTTCGTATTTGAACTTTTCTTCTCAGTATTTTTGCAAAAGCATATCGAAAAATTGATATTATGGTTTTTCACTAAATTTCTTCGAGTTTGAGTTGAGAAATTCCGAATTAGTTATTTTTATGATTTTGTGCAAAATGAATAGAAGAGGATGGGACCAAAGACGAAATCTACCGTAGACGAATTATTCAAATATAAAAGGTTCAAAGATGTATTTAGAATTCCCGAAGTTTAGATCTTTATAAAATAAATCTACTTGATTTTATGCAAAATAGATAAATTAAAATTAATTTTATAAACTTTCCGTTTAATAAATCAAACACGAAAGTTTAAACGACAAATGTTTGTAAAATTACTTAAATGTTGCAAAGGAATCTTAAAAACTGGTACCTAAGAGACGTCTTAATGTAATTATAACCAAAATAATGATTATACTTCCCATGAGTTTCCCACTAAGCCGTCTCTCAGCTTAAGCCGTAAATCTGTTTAGGGTATTAAATCCGTTAAATCTTAAGAGAGATTATAGGATTCTATTCAGGATACTTGCTAAATTCGTATGGCTAAATTTGTCTTTTCCTCAACTTAAAGAGCTCGTGGGGAGAGTTTAAATACAGTAGAAAATATTACTGTTAAGGATTCTTAATCTAAAGTATTACATTCTTAAGACATTCTGCAGTTAAACCAGTTTTTAATTGAATTCGAGTATAGAGTTTATTGGGTTAACATAAGGGACTTAAAACCTAGCCCTTTGCATTTCACAAATCACATCTGACTTTCCATACAATATAATTTATTCTAAAACATTTAAAATACTTAGAAAAGTTAGAGCCTTTGGAAAGGCCAGAGGAAAAATATACAAAAATCGAAATAGGAAAGTTGAATTCGAAATTGACACAAAACATCTTTTCCATTTCAAGTTTGGTAATGAAAGTAAAATTTTGAATGTGTTTTATAGGAAAATGCAGAACATGTTAACTTTTATTAGGTTGCATGTTTTTTCATTAAATTTTATTTTTAGAATGTAGAAAGACATGAAAATGTGCAATTACAGTTGTAAAAGTGCTTTGGAGAAAATTTCAGTAGCAATTTTCGCTTTTATTTGCTTTGAGAGAATATGCTCTGAAAGAAAATGTTTTAATAACGGTGAATTGGATTTTAAATGGTCTTAGAAGTTGTTCATTCTCTAATTTGACAAAACTTGATCGTGTTCTTTATGGAATAATATGAGTAAGATCCTTATTTTGACCGATTCAGCAAATAAAACCTTTCCTTCGAGATTATTGACATTCATTATGTCAATTTTAAATGATAAATCTGTCAATTCTATATCGATTCCTTGATGTTGCGTGAACATCTCTGAATTCTTCTATCTATGCGATTCTACCCTTAGTTTAGCATTTTAGATCCTAATGCCACATCTCTTAAATCGGTAAAATTTCATGATATCAAAATTCACATCCATTTCTTTCCAAATAGATTTGCATATATAAGTCTATTTTACTCATTCGAACTCGAAATTAGACTAATCTAAATTTAATTTAGTGTGATGTTCAGATGAAGAAGAAGAAGAGTGTAGAAGAGTGAGATAGACATATATGCAAAACTTTTAAGTAAGAAAGGGATGAGAATTTCGACTTTATGACATTTTCCTGATTTAAAAGGTACGCAGAAGCCATAAGTAAGTACAATTTTTGGGTTAAAGCTAAAGAATTTCATGACAGAAGAAAAAGAGCAATTATTTAACAATAGTTATATAATAATTCTGTTTGTTCTAGCATGTAATTTTCAATTTGTATTGGAGATAGATATATCAGCTATTTTTTTGTTTATTGAGATTTTTTAAATTCAATATCTTTCAAAATTGGACTGAACCTCTAGGCTGAAGGCGTACTGTCCGTTTATGTCTTGTAAAACCTGAAGTTTGAATTATATTCATAGGACAGGACATCAATTTGTGCAATCATTAATTCAAATCCAGTTGTCTCTCAATTTCAATTTAATCCCTATTTCAACGATTTCAACAGTTAATCGTAAACCTAAAAAAAAGCCCAAACAAAACACAAAAATTCGAAAGGCAATCAATATGGAAAAGAGATCAAGTTCAATTGCAATAAAATGCACGAAAAAACATATTCAACGTCAGCCAAAATATAAAAGAGCTATTTGGAACTATTCACAAAACGTGATTTGTGTGTTGAAAGTCACTGCAAAATCGGGCAATTGCAAAGCGAAAGTAGTAATTACAGCTATTTTATTTAAACATTTTTTTTTGACCCTATTATTGTATTTTTGCAAATTTTTCCACTGTAAGAATTTGGGCTGAATTTGCCAGAGTTAAAACTGAGCATAAACATAAGGAAAAATTCCACGATAAAAGTCATCCGAGATGGTGTGATGTAATGTGGGTTGGGTGTTTCTCACAGATCCACCAGTGAATTTTTGTTTTTAGAAGAAGTTTAAAAAAAAAGAGTTTTATTTCGGATATTCCTCCCATAAATAATCCTATTGTGCTGATGGGTTTTCGGCTTCAAAATCAAACAAGAAAATTCCTATTGGATATTGATGAATAAAAATAGAATTGTTTGCTAAAATAGAAATCACCTTGGCGATAAAGCAAATGTAGAAATCAGCTGATCGTATTTTATTTTCATCGTTTTTTTTTTGCTACTTCTTCATCAGACCCATTGATCAGTCTTCTGCGGCATATCGCGAGGGAATATTATTATCATGCGTAAGTGAGTGAGAGCGAGATAAAGAGCGTGAATGAGATAGGGAAGAGAGAAGAAAAGACGTGAAAAAAGCGACTTGAGAAAAACTCACAAAGTTGTGCAATGCTATAAATATTTCCAGTATCAGGAGTATATATATATGGGAGGCTGTATGCCTCCCAGTCTGTGTAATATGGCATTTACTTGATCAGTTTTCAATCGACAGAAAACCTGAAATATCAGCAATTGCACATGCGGAATTCTCGCCTTTGTTCACATCTAAATCATGCGAGATGTGTTTTACAGTCGTACGATGTGTCTCAGCAGAGAAAAATTAAAATGATCTATCGGAAAAGCTACACACAGTCTAATTTTAAGACAAAGGTCGTAGACATTAGTACACATTCACTTGCCACCCAAAATACAAACATCTTATCAAGTTTTTTTTTGTTGGTTTACGAAAAAACACAATACGGGCTTTAGGCTCAGGGTTTATCTACATGGTTTAACTTTTATTATTTTTTAACAGTTGACATTTTTGGAAAAATCACTGTCGATTCTTTTTTATTATAAATTTGAGATCATTATAAAACTAGGCTGTTAGTTCAGTTCAGGCAAGAGACTTTAGAGACTATAGTTTGATTAAGCTTATTTGCATGATTTTCGGTTTATTTTTAAGTTTACTAGAGTAAAAGAATTGTGATTTAGGTCTCACAACATGCTGCACATTTTATTTTTATTAGCCAAAGTTTTATGCCCAACGCACAATAACTTTTGTTTTGTAAACATGTTTTTGACATTTCAGTAAGAGTGAGTGAGATCTAAATCTAGTCATCTCGCTCACTCTTATAGGCATTTCCTAAAACATGTTTACAAAACAAATGTTATTGTGCATTGAGCATTATGACCAGCGCACAATAACTTTTGTATGTAAACATGTTTTCAAAATTTCCCATGAGAATGAGCGAGATGACTATATCTAGATCTCACTCTCATTGAAATGTCAAAAACATGTTTACTAAACAAAAGTTATTGTGTGTTGGGCATTATGCCTAATGCACAATAACTTTTGTTTGTAAACATATTTTCAAAATTTCCTATGAGAATGAGCGAGATAACTAGATCTAGATCTCACTCATTTTCATTGAAATTTCAAAAACATGTTTACAAGACAAATGTTGTTGTGCGTTGAGCATTACTTCTAGATTGGGATCTTATACAGAACTTGTAGACCAGTTACAGAATATAAAATTGAAATTATTGACAGTCCGCTCTACCTGTAGGAGAATTCTGTAATAGTGACAATGTCATATGATAAATTTAAATTTATTTACGTGATAAATACGGAAGAACTATTTAAAAATCCAACTCATAACAATTACTGAGAGCTTCACAGAGCTGTTTAGGATGGTCATTGGATGCTCACTGGGGCTTTAATGTTGTCCTACTGCAGAATTTACTATGAAAATGTGTCATATGACATTGTCATACCGTTACAGGATTCCTCTACTTGACCTGTTTATTAACTTCTGTAACAAGTGTATTGTATATTTTTGAATTATTGGAGAAAATTTGATGTTATTTACATTTTAAATTACAGTAAATTTGAATAATTACTTATTTTTTAGGTTAGCTGTTTTTATTTTCATTTCATAGGTTAGGGTTAATATCTTGGAATTCTAGAATAACATCTTAACTAAAAAAAAGTATAAAGCTAAAAAGCGGAATAAAAGAACGACTGCAGATTCTGAATTAGTCGTTTTAATAAATATAAACATTTCATCTATTGCATCGACGATTGTCGTATCTGCATCTGTTTTGTGTCAGCATTTCAAGCAAGGGGAGATGTCTGTATTGTAGTTTGCACCAAATGCAGATACAAAACAAATTCAGATATGACAACCGTCGCGTCGATGCAACCGACGATTTATTTGTACAGCGAATAAACTGGTTGTTATTATTGAGAAATGGGGTAAATCTCTAGCGTGGAGCTTTAAAATTGGGATTTTCTTTGATATGAAGCTGGACCTTCCCTTGCCTTCCATGATATAATTTAGCTTTACAAATAATTTGTCAAATTAAAATACATCATGATAAGGCTCAATTCCCTTTAAAATCGGAGAAAAGCCCTTATTTCAAAGCTGTTCTAGTTCGAAAGTGCCCCACTTCCCCTTAAGATTTTACTTTGCTTGTCGATCAGGCAGCCACAAAAATTGATGGACTTCGATCATCCAATTTGTCACTTGCTAACCCTACTTTATCAAATGTTTTATTACTAGTTTTTAAATTTCAATTGGAACTTTGGTCCTTGGGGTCCATATATACCAGGCTCATCCCAAAAATATATAGCTTGTAAAATTTGACAGTCATGATTTATTCCAAACTATCATACTGTGAGGGTTTAGGATCTTTGATTAGGGGTCTTTTGAATAAATTTCTTTTATATAATCCTTTACTGGCAAGTCTTACGATCTTAATATTCTTGAGGATCAGCCTGTGTCTATATTTGGGCCACTAGGAAAAATAGTGCAGGTTTTCCAACCTTATTTTAGTTTTAAAATTGATTTTAGATATATTGAATGAAAGAAAATTACACAATTAAGTTGATAGAAAATACAAAAAGTAAGAGTTTAGATTAGAAGGGTTAAGTTAAATTGGGGGGAAACTGGCTCAAGACTGTCAGATTTTATTTCAAAGTTTAGTTTTGCAATCTCAATAAAAACACAAGAAGTAGTTAATTTCATATTGCACTCTCTTTTCCTAATGTTGAGAGAAATGTTTTAATTGACAAAAGAGATTATGTTGCAAAGTCTTTTGAGGTTAGAATGTTGACTTAAGCCAAGTTTTTAAGAAAAGGATTGTTTTTAACCTTAATAACTCACTTAATCACGAAGCTTTCCATATATCGTGAAGGACAGTTTTAGAAATATCAAAGGTTAAGTTATGCAAAAAACTTGGGTTAGGGTCGAACGAACACCTCTTCGACAGGGAACCCCTATTGACACTTTTGTTAAAATGTATCTAATAAAGTGCAAGTAATATGACGTTTTTTCATTAATGTACGTTTTCTGATAAGGATAGGTGTTCAAATTTCGTATTCTAAATGGTACAGAGTAGGGTGTCAGTAAGTCCTGACACGACTTCTTAAAGTGTCAATAGGCGTTCCTTTCACCCTAGTAATAATAGAAATTATTATAAATATCTTACATAGATTTTATGCTTCCAGTACACCTCTTTAGATCAGGAAAATTTCATGAAATCTAAATTTACATCCCTTCATTCCTCAGACGTTTGTAAATGTCTTTCCCACTCGTTCGTACTCTTATTCTTTTCTGTACGTTATTATAGATTTAATTCAGTTTAATCGAATCTTGAACGTGAAAGAATTCAATAGACATACGTAAAATGTGTCAGAAAAAATTGAAATGAATTTGGATTTCACGAAGCTGAAATTTGCATTCAAGTTTCTTTTCGTCTTTATTTTTATTCAGTTGTCAGATTGTGTTTGTGGCATAGTTGTCAAAATACAATTTATAAGTTTAGGGTTACCAAATGATATCTTTAGAATACCAATGGCTCCGCCACACCTTTTAGATCAGGAAAATTTCACACAGTCAAAATTCACATTCTTGTCTTTCCCCAACGTTTTGCATATAACTATCCTACTCTTGCGCACTCTTCTTCTTCTTCTTTTGAACATGTCATCAAATTAAATTTAGTTCGGCCCAATTTTAAGTTTGAGAGTGTGCAATACGCTTATGCAATTTTTTTTGGAAAGAAAGATACGTAAATTTTGATTTTATGAAATTTTTCTGATCTGAAAGGTGTGCCAAGCCATATGGATATCAAGTTTTCGTGAGAAAATACATTTTCAATTTCGTTTTGACAGGAAAAGACGATTAAAGGCAGCATTCAGCCAATAGAGTTACATGAATTTTTTCGATTACATTAGCTGCAGCACACATTTTAAAACAGGAAAATTTCATTAAATCAAAATTCATACTATCTCGTTCTTTCTCAAAACTTTATATGTCTATTCCATTCTTTTGCAATCTTCTTCTTCTATTGTACATCATACAAATTTAAATTTACTTCTGTAAAATTTTCCGTGCGAAAGAGTAAGATAGATGCATCCAAAATATTTGAGAAAGAGATGTGAATTTTGATTTCATGAAATTTTCCTAATCTAAAAAATGTGCTGGAGCTATTTCACTAAATTAAAAAGCCTGTGAATGCCATGATTTGGATATAAAATGTCTTTGTATGTAGGTTGTATCACTGTTAAGGTATCCCTAATACAGAGTCATTTCCAAGAGACTTTTTGTGCAAAGGAATTTCCTCTGTAACTGAGGAAAGCGTAAAAAGTGTGGTTAGTGACTTGACCCAAAAATTATACCAAATAGTAAACAATTGTTGTATAACCTGCACACGAGACTGTTTTTCAGCGTAAAAGCGATGACTGAGTTAAAAGTGTTGAGAAGATACAATTTTTTTTCCAAATGAAATGTATAGGTTTTAGTGGACAAGCCCCCCAAAAATTTTTACATCATCGCTTGCGCGCTATCTTTTGACATTCTGTGCTGTCATATGAAAAGTTCGTTACATCATGTGCAGTTTTTTTTTTAACTTAGGCTCTGTTATTTTCTGCTGAAATAAAAATGCGAAAAGTAAACAAAAGGGTGCATAACGTCATGTTTGCCAGAAAAAAATGATAACTTTCGAGCTGTAGAAATTTTGCTGTTGAGACTTTCTTCAGAGTTGGGGAAACCTACCTCTTTTGTTGCAGGTACTTCACCTTCTCTTCGAATATCTCATTTTGCAATGTTGAGTGTGATTAATGGAGTCAAAAATTGTCTTGACCTTGGTATTTTTACCTTCATATTTTACCTTTTTATTTTGCTCATGTGACTCTTATTGAAATTTTCAAAAAAAAAAATATACTTGCAACTTTTCCTATGGTTCTTCTTCTTAATGTGATCCCTGTTGATTGGGAAATGTGTAAGAATTAATTGACGCACATTGAGCATACTGAAAAATTGTACGTATAGCGAGTGTATAATTAAATAGACATAAATATTCGAGGTCAAATTTCTGTCTATTAGCTGGTTGTTATATGGGAGAAAATCACAGTGAAATATTCACAATTGATTGATGCTTTGTGTGATGATGCCAAAATGGCTTTTACGATGAAGGAGGGAGCTTGTTGGAAAAAAATTTGCATTTGCAAAATATGAAAAGTTTCCTTTTTAACGCCATCGAACAGGCGCATTCAACTTTATAGGCTTTAATTGAAAAATTTCGTTTTTATCCGCGTAAAATTTTTCCAGTCATTCTAAAATACGAAAGAAGCATTGTATTGAAATTGAAAAGCACAATTTTTTAAATGAAATATAGCTCTGCGCATAACTCTTGAATATTTTTGAATTTTATTGCAAAAACCTCTTCGAAAATAACCACCAAGTTGAACGAAAAAATTCATGATATTTAGGCTAAAAAGTGAAATTAATAAAAAAAAATAATGAAACATAAAAAGTGACAGTTTGAAAATCGTGACAATTACATTAATATTTTCCATTCGATATTAAAATAAGATGCTCACTGCTGAATACGACTGCAAATTAGCATTGTGGTCATTCAATGTAGATTTTCTAGTAAAATTAATTATAGATGCTTGTGATTAAATTAATTAGAACTTCTGTTTTCTTTATTTTCTGGACATGTATGCGGGGTAAAGTGTTTAATTATGTATTGCGGCAAGAAGTCAATTCATTCAGTATGGTGTAACCCAATGGAAAAAAATTTGCATTGATTCACATTTATTCTTGTGTCACGACTTGAGGCTTTTGTATTTTAAACACGAATTATATACACGAGGAAGTTTATTGAAAGAATTGATGGAAGACGGTAAATTTTGTAATTGCGGTTTTCTTTTGCGATTACTTTTTGGATTCTCCCCGCGCACAATATACTAAATACGTCAGTACTGCCAACAACATTCTTAACTACTCGTTAACCCTTCAATTAACTTCTTTTTAATAGACCGTTCTTGTGAACTCTAATTTTATGCACTTATACTTCACTGTTGTTCTTCAAGCTTTTTTTGTCTTTAAATTTTGCACAATTATTTTTTTTCCTATAAAAATTTTATAAGAAATTTTGGTAATGTTCAAGTAATTTTGGAAGTTCAATATCTGGTAAAAACGGATTAAGACCTTTTTTCGCTTCTTTTAATTTTATTCGCTACAATGTTTCCAGAATACGATATTCCCTTTGAACGTGTTTTTCCTTAATTAGGGTAAAATGAGGTAATTTGGAACCATTTATAATTTGGGACTTGAGACTTTCTTACTGTATCAGATGAGCAAAGAGCAAACAACGACCGCGAACTAAAAGAAAAAGACGATTAAGAAGAACAGAAACAGCTTTTCATCCTTTTGAATCTCTAAAACAGTGAAAAAATCTCAAATTCCCCAAATTGTAAAATGTTCCAAATTACCCTAATTTACCCTATTCTATGTAAGTTTCCTTTGAAAATGTCAAAATTATTTTTTTAAATAATAAAAAAAAAAGTGTAAACAAAATTGTTCAAAACGTTTTGTAGACTTGATGAGGGTGACAAAATATTTCCAAAACGTTGTGGCGAATAAAAATTGAAAAAAAAACGAAAACAGGTCTTAAAGTCCGTCCTAATCAGATATTTGCACTCTAAGGCCGGTTTCAGACTAGAGGTTTAGCCCAGTTCCCGAATATCTCAAAATCTTAAATAGCGAGAAATTTTATTGCTTTTTGAGAGCCTAATAGATCATTTGTCCTTAATAATCCAATCCTAAGTTAAATTTTCCAAAAAATCGTAATTGATAAAAAATTAGAGAAGTTAAGCCATATAGCTAAACCTTAGGCCTGAAGTCCGTATAACGGACCGTACAAAGTCGAATTTTGGAAGTTATTATCCTTAACGATGATGGACGAACTTTAAGTCGTTCGGGACCGCAGCATATTCTACAAGCCAATTTCATTCCGATTTCATTATTTTTGATAAAAAATATCTTAGCTCATAAACAAATCAAAGTGCTACAAAAATATCTTAGATTTGGACATCCTTATATAGTTTGTAATCATCTACAAGAATTGGATTTTTATCGATTCTAAACAGTCTAAAAAAAAATCTACCCAAAAAGTGTTTTTCCATCCCAGAATCCCAAAAGAAACGAAAATGTTAAGAGGCAACTGTGAATTATCGCAACAGTAACACTTAATTCAGTATATTTTTTAAACCGTTAATTTCAAATTTCGCAATTTTGGGAAATTCCAAAAGAAAATTCTAGTTCTTCAAAGAATATTTAATTTATCCATAAACATTGATCGGAGCGATTTCAACATGAAATTTAGAAAATTGCGCGATTTCTGTACAAAAACCGCAAGATTTTAGCTTCAGCGATCCGTCAGTGGCACATTCGGCACATTAAATCACTTTAATCACATTTAAAGCACCTAATTTTGGATTTTTTTTTGAAATTTAATTAATATTAATATTAGGTTAGAGAATTTAAAAAAAGTAAACCCAGTAGCATATTCATTTTTTCTGGTTCAGTTCACGTCTTGAAAAATTAAAAATTTTACGAAATTTATACAACAAAATTTGCTCAATCATAAGGACAATAATAAAATATTTATGACTCTTATTCACTTTATAAAAAGAAACAAAAACAACTGTAACTAAAATAAATGAATTCAGCTCTGGCAACGCTTGCAGTTAACTTCACGACGTCAGTTATGTGCATGTGCAGTCATTTGAAAATCATGAAATTTTAGAAACATTTTTGAAATTTAGCAAATTTGGTTTTTTTTTTAATCTTCTACATTAAAACCTGACCTTATTGAAAAATATTTTCTGTCAGTTAATTAACAAAATTGTTTAAAAACAAAGGCATGAAATTTTAAAAATTTCCAAAGGAAAAATGAAATTGTTGTAAAACTTCAAAAAATTATTATTTTGAAGTTTCAACACATTGGGAGCAGTTTTCAATTTTCAATTTTTGAAAGCTAATTGTGTTTTTGACAGAATTTTGACATTTTTCTTACAGCAGTACAAACGATTTCCTTCAAAATAGTCATTATTGACTAAAATTTCTCGCAATGCGTAGAGGTCTTTCCTTACTGATTAGGCCTTTTGGTCCTGACTAACACTAAACCTACCTTTTTTTTGGTTTTTTTGCGCGCTCGGTCAAATGACAGACCGCAGTATGTAGTATACTCAACAAATTCTTATTAGAAAAGAGAAGAAAAAATTAACATTAGAACATTGAAAAATATATTAAGAACATATTTTTAAAAAAATCAAAGTTTAATAGCGAGTTTGTAGAGTTTAAATATGTGTTAATTTTAAGAAGTTTTTAAACCGGTCGATTTCACCGGTTTGGGTAAGTTTAGTGTTAAGAGATCTAACAAAATCCTCGATCTCAAGTAAATTTTCAAAAATCGAATTGGATCTTTAGATTTCAAAATTTAGAAAAGTTTTATGACCAGCGTACAATAACTTGTTTGTAAACATGTTTTCAAAATTTCCCATGAGAATGAGCGAGATGACTAGATCTATGTTTCATTCACTCTCATTGAAATGTCAAAAACATGTTTACTAAACAAAAGTTATTGTGAATTGAGCATTATGCCCAACGCACAACAACTTTTGTTTAGTAAACATGTTTTTGACTTTTCAATTAGAGTGAGTGAGATCTAGATCTAGGTATCTCGCTCATTCTCATGGGAAATTTTGAAAACATGTTTACTAACGAATGTTATTGTGCGCTGAGCATTATAAATTTTTTTGAATTGAGATTTTTTTAAATAAACTTTTTATTTCATGAAATACAATGTAAAATAAAGGAAAATTTTTGTAAGTCAAGGCTTTAACTGAAATATTATAATCAAGAAACACGAAGAACGATCTTGAAGTTTGTTTACAGTTCTGCTGAATTAAGGGTTAATAAAAAATTAAAAAAAACAAAGACGTTGGAACGATCATGCGTTTTTGGTCTTATTTTAACACAATCGAAATTTTTATACTTGATTATTTTTTTTTACAAAAAAAAACTTGCTTCAAAAGCATTTTCTCTGAGTGAGTGTTGACTTCTTTAGTGTTTCTTGAAGCTTCTCACTCTTGATGGTGGGGAATTTCTGTATACTTTTTCTTTTGGAATGTCTCAGAAAGCAATTTACCAAAGTCCGTCAAGAGCTCTCTTAATGCTAAATACTGCAGTTTTTACTGGAATCTCTGCCGTGGCAAAGTGAAAGTTAACTGTATATTGACATTTAAGGAATAATTGGTATTTCTTCTTTTTTTTGCAATTTATGCCAACTGAAAGAATTTCTACAAGTTAATGCCTTTTTAATATGGAGAAATAGAACAAAATGGATTAAAGAAAAATTTTCCTTGCACCCTTACCTTTCAGGTCAATTGATTGTTGATTTATTGTAATGTATTCCAGAAAATTTCCCATAACGTATCAATTGAGTGTTTGTGCACTCGGAGTTGCCATCGCATGAGGTCAGAAAAATCGATCTGTCACCTGACCTATCCACCAAAGGAACATAATTACAATATTTATTAGGCTATGATCTAAATTCAAGCAAAACACCTGTTGACAGAATTATTGGAATATTGTAAAATTTTGTTGTTGGGGGAATTATCCAGAATATAATCAATTTTATTCAACGATTTATGAATGGAATTTTTCCAGAGCAAATCACAGAATAGAAAAAAAAACAAGCGTAGATTGCACCTTAATTGCTCGATGTTTATTGAGAGATTTCTTACAGCATGTCATAATAATAATGTGTATAAGTATAGAAGAGTTATGAGGAACAAGAAGTTGTCTTGTAAATTCATTTACCTGCTTTTCAATGAGTTGATTCTTAATGATGTACTTTCTGGAATTATCGATCGTGCGTCAGAATTTAAGTCCAGTAATTGAAATGGATATTTTATTTCACTTCAAAAGTATCAGATAAAATGCGCAAAAGAGATAATCTTGTCAAAAAAAAAATGTGAGAATAAGTTGGAAATAAAACTTACTTCCTGTTTAAGTGTTAATTTGCTGAGAGTTGCCAAAGACATTTTTCGGGAGTAAAGTGTGAGGAATAAGTTAGTTCGCTCAGCTGAAAAGAACTCATAAATAATGCAGTAAAAATTACTCAGCGGAAATGACACTTCTTAAAAGAAAAAAAATTGTTCTAAGAAAAATAAATCTTAAATCGAGTAAAACTTATCTTGATTTCCGTTCTAGAGTCTAGAGTAAAAAATTTAAATCTTTACAAAAATGGGTTTAGCATCTATGATAGTGGCAAGTAAAATAAGGAAGTTTTTATTTTCCTTTTACCACTTCCATGAAAATACTAAAGTACTGGTCAAGTCAATTTTTTACCGCTCATTTGTACTATATCATTAATATCAGGAAAATATGGTACATATTTTAAGTTAGTCAATATTTAAGTTAGCAAACAATTCATATTTGTTCAGCCTATTCAACTTCTTCTATAGGTACGGCACACAAACTTTCTATTTCTAAGTTATTTTGGGCAACCTATTGAGAGATTTATAAATCGGTTATGAAAACCGGTTATGAACTGATAAGTAATCATTGTGCGGGAATAGGTTGCATTACCATTATTTCAATTTCACTTCATCTTAATTTGAGCGTTCTTTTGAGCGATTTATTTATCTGTTCAATCGTTTTAAATAAATTGAGCTACTAAATTAAACAATATTAACCAATATAATTTTTTAAATAAATCAGGAAAGAGAATTTATAGCATTTAGTATAGCAAATGATTGACTATAGATCTTGAAAAATTACTAAAATTGCTAATTTATTTATGATTTCGAGACCTTCAAGAACTGGGTTAAACCGTTAGCCTGAAACCCATTCAAGCATTTCTGATAGATTTTGATTAATGTAATAAAATTATTTTTGCCACTAAATCTGGCAACACTACGTATAACTTCATAAATTTGCTAAAATCTCGAAATTTATGATATTTAAATAATTAAAAAAGTCAAAGTTAAAATATTTTTAGCCCTAATGGCTCTGGAATTCATTAAGATATAAATCTTTTTCTTCTAACACGTAAGAAAAGGGACAGATAATCCTAACCGGCTTATGTAGGTGAGATTCTTAACGTGAGCTAACTCGGAGTGCATGCAAATTCGATTTGGAGCTGAAGTTGGGAGACGCCATTCAGTTATCTTGAATCAAATTCGTGAAATTATACAAATTTTGTATTTAAACCAAAATATCAAGGATTTGGATGAACTGGCACAAAAGTAATATATGGGTGAAATGTAGACCAGAATGTTCTCTATAATTTTGCCGTAGAACTTGAACTCATCGATTACTCAGAAGCCAAGATAAGCGAGGTTTTTTGTTTCTTAACTCGTTTTTTCATCCAGAGTGCCCCAAGTAGTCATTTGTTGAACTTCAACTATATCAAAGAATTGTTGTATTTTGCGGGACTTTCCATTTAAACCCCTATTTTAAGTGTCTTGGTGGAGTAGAGGCAGTCAAATTGACATCTGAGTCATTTCAAAGCGTTATTATGGGAAAAATCAATTTTTTCACACTTAAACGGCAAAATCGGAGTGATAGCGTAGTCTGAGTGGAAAATGATGTATAGACGAAATGTAGAGACAAATGTGCTCTACAATTATGTCGAAGTAATCATCAAAATCGGTTCAGCGATAGTCGAGATAATTGAGGTTATGTGATATTGAAATTGGTTTTTCGACTGTGGCGCCCCTGGTGTTAGTTCCACGTAGTTCAAATATTCTAGAAAGTTGTAGTATTTGGTGAGATCTTTCGTTTAAGCCCTCATTCATCAAAATCGGTCACATAGAACCGGAGATATGATTTTTTGAATTTCGTGAACTTTGACCCCTCATATCTCCGGTTCTATTGAAACCACAGCGCACATACGCACCATTTTGGAAACGTCCTAGACTGGACTACAACATACTAAAATTTCATTAACTTGCACAATGCCGTTTTTGAGGAAAGTGACTTTGAATTTCGATGAATTTTGACGCTATCACAGCGCCACCTGTGGTGACTTTTTGAACTTCCATCTGAAAGTGCTCATCGAGACGAAACCAAAAAGGTAAAATTTAGGTCGCTATGTTAATTAGAACCGGAGATAGAGGCCGGTCAATGTTCGAACTTTGACCCCTTATAGCTCGGGTCAGGGGTTTTAGATCGACTTAAGGTTTTTTTTGTTTGATAGGTATAATCAACGGCTACAACATACTAAAATTTTAGCCCGATGCACAATGGAATTTTTGAGTTATTTAACTTTTAAGATTTAAAAATTTTCTTTTTAAAAAAAGCGCCCCTAGCGGTGGTTTTATGAACTTGCGATGTTAGAAGGGGAAGTGGCATTTCACGAGAGCTTTCCAAAAAGCCCTCACTTTTTAAATTCTGACAATTAGAACCGGAGTTATGGCCATTTTAAGAAATTTTTTTTGGACCCTTATAGCTCGGGTCAGGGGGGTCGGGGGACCTTAAGTTTGGTATTGATGGAAAGCTCTAAGGCCCAGCTATAACATACTAAAATTTGAGCCCGCTCGATGCCATAGGGGCGGAGCTATTGAGAAAACAAAAAAAAGGGGGGTCTTCAAAATGGCGGAAGGAGGGGTGGGGGGTGGGGGGTCTATGCACCAAGTTGCAATTTTCACCCGATATATAACCTTTGCCGAAAACCGCAAGTCGATATCTTTTTTAGTTTAGGAGCTATTAAGCTCCAAAGAGCGGCCGGCCGGCCGGCCGGCCGGGAACGTAAAATAGCCACATATATATTCGTGATCAGGAAGTGCTGAAACACATTTTGGCCAAGTTTGAGGTCGATCGGACGACATGAAATTTTGTTAGGATTATAGTAGGTGAGATTGTTAAGAATCTCACCTAATAAGACTTATATGGGCTTTAGACCTAAGGCTTAGCCATATGGCTTAATTTTTCTAATTTCTTATCAGTCGAGATATTTTTGGAAAATTCATTCTAGCTTATAATTGATATAAAGGACAAATAATCTATTAAATTCGATTAAAAAATACAATGGAATTGGTTGCTATTTAAAATGACTAGACCTATGGAAACTGGGTTAAACCTCTTAGTCTGCAGACCACTTTAGGCAAAATTTCAGACTTAAAAAGTAAAGACTAACAATATCACGATTCAAAGCATCCATCCTATTCTGAGTTAGGTATAATGCTTATAAATAATTTTCGCTGAAATTAGGCGTTTGTAATTTCTTTTACATTTTCATGCAAAAGTTTTTACTTTACCTAGGCCAACAGTCAAGCGATCCTTTGTGACTTGAAAAGATCTCCGATAGTTCCTTAAAACATTTTGATGCATAAATAAATTTTTCATAAAATTAATTAACTTTTTCTATTTGGAATTTTACCAATCACCTGGCATACTTTTGATGTTTTTTTTGTTGTTTGTGTTTCGTCAAAAGCAAACCCAGCCGTGGGGTTGCCATATGATATGCGTAGGTTTCGCGTGGATTTTCATAAATAGAAATGTTTTCGAACTAGTTTTGCACAGCAAATTCGATTTTGAATTTAGATTTTGGTTCATAGTAAGTTTAAAATGACCATAAGTGGTACAGAAACAATAGAAAAAGAGACACAGATTTGTAAATTGATTTCTAAAAGCACATTTGTATCATGTCTATTTTTATTATGTCTATTAAAGATTTTCAATTTTAAAATATCCAATTTATTTTAACTTCTAAAGCTGAAACCCTAGAAACTTTACAATAATCAAACTAAGATTGAATGGACAATCTTCTTTATTTTTTTTAGTTTTGAAACTGTTTTTGAAACTTTTTGAATAGTAAAAAAATTATGAGAACTTGTGATGAAATGTTTCAAGTGTTATGAGTTCAAAAATCACAACTCTTTTCTTTCAGAATAGGAAATCCTTAATTTTGAATTTAGTCCGCCCGGTACACCTTTTTGTTCAAGAAAATTTCATGAAATCAAAATTTATATCCTTTTGTTTTTCAATTATTTTGCAATTACCTTACATTTTCATTTCAAACTCTTCTTCTTCTCGTGAGAATAAAACAAAAATCAATTTAGATTTTCTTACCGAAGGAAATTTTGATTTCATGAACTTTTGCTGACCTAAAAGTTGTACCAGAAACTTTTTAAGTAAGGAAAGTTTCATAAAATCAAAATTTCCATCGTTGTGTTTCTCAAACGTTTTCCATTTGTCTGTTCTAATGGCTCTGGCACACCTTTTAGATCAGGAAAATTTCATAAAGTCAAAATTTATATTCCTTTCCTTCTTAAAAGCTTTGGATATATCTATCCTACTTTTTCGCACTCTACTTCTTCTTCTTCTTCGTTTGAACATCACACAAAATTAAATTTAGTTTAGTCCAATTTGGAGACCGAAAGAGTCTGACAGACTTATGCAAATCTTTTGAAAAAAGAAAGGGACGTGAATTTCGATTTCATACCGAGCTTGATTTTTGATTGATACCGATTTAAAAGGTGTGCCAGAGGCTTAAGCTTTTGTTTCAAAATCTTCTTTTCGTGAACATAATAAAAAAAAAACAATTTAGATTTGAATGTGAACCGAAGGAAATTTTGATTTCATGAAGTTTTCCTGACCTAAAAGGTGTACTAAAGATCTTTTAAGTTGGGAAAGTTTCATGAATTAAAACTTTCCATCCTTTGGTTTCTCAAATATTTTGTAGTTTTCTATCCTACAGTTTTGTTTCGAACTCTTCTTCTTCTCGTGAACGTCACAAAAAAATCAATTTAAATTTAAGTCTTTAACGACGAGACATATTTTACGGATTGAAAATCATCAATAAAAATAAACTGAGAAACTTAATCAATTATAAGTCTTACATCTAACCTTGGAAAGTCCAACAGAGTCTAATTCGGTGTATTTTGTGCATCTAAGAACGATAGGGACAAAAATAGCCCAAAAATTTAAGTAATTTTTCTGACAATACCAATGAATAATATTTTTCGCTTCAATGAAAAATATTACGTATGAGTATTGTAGTTATTATTGGCAAAAGGGTTTTGCGTAAAAAAATTATAAGTATAAAAAATAAATAAAATCTGTAATGAATTTCAGAATTTAAAAATTCGCCATTTTTGAGCTTGAATATTTACTACATAGCATATAGCTAGAGACTTGCAAAAAATATTTTAGATTCTTTCAACTTTCTACTTTACAATTATGTACAGACATAAGAAAAAAATAACTTTAGGTAGTCAGGAAAAAAATATTTTCTTTATGGGACACCGGTGTTCCAATCGTCCTTAAAGGGTTAAGTACTAAGCAAGGGATGAAAAATTGATCTCAATAATTTTCAAGTGGCATAAATATGTAATAATAAATCTTTAAGTTTTCTTTGTCTCAAAATATTTCTAAATTTCCCACCAAGTGAAAAGGAGACTTAACACAGCAGAAAAATAGCCAATAAATTGTACGATAAATTATACAATTGTTTTGTATGAACTAATTTGTATTATTCAATTGATGTGAACATTGCTTCATTTTGTTAAGTGTGAAATTTAATTTTTTATTTATTTCTTTTTTTTATTTCTTTGCAATGCAACGAAGAAAAAAATCCAACACGAGCAATTGCACAGTTTCCCTTTGTGAATATTTAATGAATGACATGACACCATAAAAAAGATGATGAAGTTGAAAATTGAAGAGAGGGAAATAACACTTTAATACACCCACTAAAAGTTCAATGCCAAATACCTTCAAATTGTATTATATTGATTTTATGGGGCTTAACCGGGGATTTGTCTGAGAGTATTGGGCTAAAAGTTTTTTTGTTCATGTGAATCGATTTTCGATGAAAATTCTGAGTCATTGAAGAATTTTCTTCTAGCGCAAACTTACGTCACGTGATGGTCTGATTTGAGTCAGCCCATTTAGAACCGAGTGTAATTCCTACACGTTGACTAATGGAAGTGATACTTGAGAAATTTATCAACAATTGTACTAATTGGACAATATTTTAAGGAGGGGATTTTGCTTCATGAGATTCGCATCATTCCACAGAAATATTTGTGTCAGAGTGAAGAATTATAGACTTTCGCAGTCGAACATGATCATTAATGTAAAAAAAAGACAACAACTTTGCAAAAAATCCCCACCCAGAAATTTCATTCACAAAAAGCTAAAAACCATTAATTTTGATGGACAGTTGATTGGAAATAGTGGAAATTCTTTTGCAGGTCAATGTGTCTTTTTTTGTTGTTGCAAAATTTACTTCATACCTCATTTGCCTTTCTCTCTGATCTTTGCAGAAACTGTCTGAGGCGAATTGCTCGTCACGATGATCAGGAATTCTCCAATCAGAGCATAATCAATGTGATGGAGAAATTTGTAAAGACAGTCAATGCCATGGATGAAACAATTCTCGTTCCTTCCCGCCTTATGGATCGTCAGGTGAGTGTTCTTATCTATGCTTCATTATTCTCTTTTTCCCCTTGCCCCGTCTAAATTCTTATTAACTCTTTCGCGTCCATAGGGTCATATATGACCCGGGGAAAAAAGTTTCTTTTTGGCTATTTACATTAATTGAAATCTAACTGGAGTCTTGAGAAAATGAGCCAAGAATCTTACATCCTTCTATTATGATGTCGTGCACGAACAGATAGATTTCAATTAATGTAAATACCCAAAAAAAAACTTTTTTCCCCGAGTCATGACATTACCCTATGGACGCGAAAGAGTTAAAGAATTTTATATCTTGCGTATTTTCAAGAGCTTCAAGATAAGAACATGAACTTCATTTTGTTCTCTATAAAGTGATTGGCAAGATGTATGCCATGAATTGTTTTAATTCTTTTTCGCAATAAACCTACATTGAAATTGTTAAGAAAATGATAAAAACGATTGTGAATTGTTTATTTCTTATCCGATGATACTAAAGAACACTTTGCAAACGATTTAGTTTAATGATTTCCTTAATTAAAGTCATTTATTTAGGATGAAATTGCTGATTGTTTGAATCAGATTTTATAGCTAATTTATTTTTCCAAAATATCCCTTTATATAAAAATCAGATAACAATCCATGAATCTGGCTAATGATCCCGATGGGAAATTGAGCAAAAAATAATTTTAATGACGAAAAAGTGATTTATAGCGCTATTCCAATGAAAAATGAACATGTTTTTTAGCTCTTTACCATTCTCAAATGCTACTGCATAATCGTCTTTTCAATGTTGGTTCCTGTCTCAACTGTTTCTCCCAGTTCTCACCGTGTTCTAAAACCACCAAATACTCGTGATAGAAATCAATACTAAGAAAAGTCGATAATGTAGAAGCGCTTGAGAACAATAAAGTTCTAAAAAGAATGTTGAGGAGAGAGATTTCCCTTTTTCATTTTCTATTGGAATAGCACAACGGTGTAATGGAAAATGAATGTACTTTCTTTTTAGCTCTTTTCCATTCTCAAGTGCTACTGCATTATCGTCTTTTCTATTTTGGTTCCTGTCTAGACTGTTTTTCTCAGTCCTCACCGTATTCTAAAACCACCAAACACTCGTGATAGAAACCAATATTAAGAAAAGTCGATAATGTAGAAGCGCTTGAGAACAATATAGTTCTAAAAAGAATATTCAAGAGAGAGATTTCCCGTTTTCATTTTTTATTAGAATATCACCATTATGTCCCTTATCAAATGATACAAATGAATGATTTACTAAAGAGTTACGTTTTTAAATTGTATTTATTTTTAAAAAAAAATCATATTTTATAGCTAATTTATTTAAAGTTCAGGATGGAAAATGGTACAAAAAGTACTTTTTAATAGTTGACGTCTTCTAGATAAATATTCTGATTATAGTTTTTTTTTTTGCAAAGAAACTTAATTCCAGACATTGACCTTTGAATTGAGCAATAAACATTTTAACTAACTCATGAATAGTCTAATGAATTTCCGTTTAAATAGTTTTTTTTTATTTTTATGAGACTTTTTATATTTGAGACTCTAAAATTTTCATAAAATTTTACCCAAAATTGCAACATTTTCGCAGGAAGAGAATGAATAAATTAATACGATATGATTATTATTAAACATTTAATTGACGACATAGAATTATAATAAAAATAATGTCTTTTTTTTTATTATCTGAATAATTATTTAATTGAAATATAAAATTTGAATTGAATTGAATAATTATGTGAACAATAAAATTTATAAATTGATTTCACCTCGCTAGCAAATTTCTGGAAATGCATAAGTAATTAATTCAATTTAAATTTATTTCAATAAATTGCGTTGGGTTTGCCGCCGACTTCTTACTACTAATATACCTAGGACAGGATCTGAAAATCTAGGTTCACTTATCACATAAACCTAATACACATTGTGTATCAATTGAATTTGAAAAAATCAATAATCTTATTTGAGTTCAGGCAAGGAAATAGGGATAAGACCAAAACGACAGTCTAGAAATTATTAACTACTTTATAATATTTATGTAAATTAATTTATGTATTTAAGAACATTTTGCAAAATAATTCATTTAATAATCTATTATTTACAATATTTTATTCTAGTGAAAATACTACAGCGTTTTTTTATCATTTAGGAATTTAATATTTACATAAAACTAAAAATTTTATAAACTGACTCCTAAAATCTTTATAGGACTTTATCCAGTTGTTTCCTTAATGATTTCCTGGAACAGTCACTTAGTTGCTATTTACAACTCGTTTTTGAAATTGCATAATCTCTTTATCTTATCAAAAAAAATATATATGGTCCAAAATGGTCTAAAAATAATGAAGATTGGTTTCAGTAGAACACTTCAGTAACAAGATAAATTTCTTGTCTGGTGCCTTACATGTTAAATCCGGTCTTAATCTGGAATTAAGACAATCAAAAAATGAAATAATGAAACAGATCATTGGCTTGTTTATTTTATTATTTCTCTTTTAGGGTTTTTGCTTTCATAACCGGGATTATACTTATCGAATTATGGCGTTTGATTAACAAAATTCACAAACCTAAGAATCATACATTTTATTGTAGGGCTTCAAATCAAGAAATCCAATGGAATTCATGGACAAAAAAAAACATGCTAAACCTAAATCGTGGTCAAGACTAAATTTCCACACAATGCGCCCTTGGATTAATTTCGGTATCTTTCACTTTGCTGAGACAAGAGAGATAACTATCAAATTCTGTGAGTGATTGAAGGGAAAAATGAATTAATAAAATGTTTACTGATACTTCATTGGAACGCAATAAAAAAAAATTATTGGCAAATTATAGTGAGAATAAGTTCTTGTCCTACATAATTTATTTGATGAGTTAATCGTTAGAAATTTGAATTGAAAAAAAAAGAATTACAGAACTTAACGGTTATCTGAGCAAAAAATCTACAGTTAAATGATTAACTTGCAATTTCCAATTTGTTGCTCGAACTCACAAACGATTAGAGATATCAAGTTATGAACTTAGAATCATCAAGGGGATACTTCATGAAACCTACACCAGAAAATCATGATCTAATCGAATTTTACATGGAGAGAGCAAAAAAAAATTGGTAGAGACGTGACATTGATAATTTTACAATAGATAGTCAATCATATCTATTAAACTACTTTTTCTTTTGATTAGCGTATAGTACTAACCTATAGAATTCACTTAATATTAATAAGTCAATCAATAAATTACTTTATGTTGCCTTATTTATTTTTAAGGTCTTGGCGAATATTAGGTGAGATTCTTAACAATCTCACCTACTATAATCCTAACAAAATTTCATGTCGTCCGATCGACCTCAAACTTGGCCAAAATGTGTTTCGCCACTTCCTGATCACGAATATATATGTGGCTATTTTACGTTCCCGGCCGGCCGGCCGGCCGGCCGCTCTTTGGAGGTTAATAGCTCCTAAACTAAAAAAGATATCGACTTGCGGTTTTCGGCAAAGGTTATATATCGGGTGAAAATTGCAACTTGGTGCATTGACCCCCCACCCCCCACCCCTCCTTCCGCCATTTTGAAGACCCCCCTTTTTTTGCTTTCTCAATAGCTCCGTCCCTATGGCATCGAGCGGGCTCAAATTTTAGTATGTTATAGCTGGGCCTTAGAGCTTTCCATCAATACCAAACTTAAGGTCCCCCGACCCCCCTGACCCGAGCTATAAGGGTCCAAAAAAAATTTCTTAAAATGGCCATAACTCCGGTTCTAATTGTCAGAATTTAAAAAGTGAGGGCTTTTTGGAAAGCTCTCGTGAAATGCCACTTCCCCTTCTAACATCGCAAGTTCATAAAACCACCGCTAGGGGCGCTATTTTTAAAAAGAAATTTTTTAAATCTTATAAGTTAAATAACTCAAAAATTCCATTGTGCATCGGGCTGAAAATTTAGTATGTTGTAGCCGTTGATTATACCTATCAAACAAAAAAAAACCTTAAGTCGATCCATAACCCCTGACCCGAGCTATAAGGGGTCAAAGTTCGAACATTGACCGGCCTCTATCTCCGGTTCTAACTAACATAGCGACCTAAATTTTACCTTTTTGGTTTCGTCTCGATGAGCACTTTCAGATGGAAGTTCAAAAAGTCACCACAGGTGGCGCTGTGATAGCGTCAAACTTCATCGAAATTCAAAGTCACTTTTCTCAAAAACGGCATTGTGCAAGTTAATGAAATTTTAGTATGTTGTAGTCCAGTCTAGGACGTTTCCAAAATGGTGCGTATGCGCGCTGTGGTTAAAACAGAACCGGAGATATGAGGGGTCAAAGTTCACGAAATTCAAAAAATCATATCTCCGGTTCTATGTGACCGATTTTGATGAATGAGGGCTTAAACGAAAGATCTCATCAAATGCTACAACTTTCTAGAATATTTGAACTTCGTGGGACAAACACCAGGGGCACCACAGTCGAAAAACCAATTTCAATATCACATAACCTCAATTATCTCGACTGTCGCTGAACCGATTTTGATGATTACTTCAACATACTTGTAGACCACATTTGTCTCTACATTTCGTCCATACATCATTTTTCGATCAGACTACGCTATCACTCCGATTTTGCCGTTTAAGTGTGAAAAAATTGATTTTTCCAATAATAACGCTTTGAAATCACTCAGATGCCAATTTGACTGCCTCTACTCCACCAAGACACTTAAAATAGGGTTTTAAATGGAAAGTCCCACAGAATACAACAATTCTTTGATATAGTTGAAGTTCAACAAATGAACACTTGGGGCACTCTGGATGAAAAAACGAGTTAAGAAACAAAAAACCTCGCTTATCTTGGCTTCTGAGTAATCGATGAGATCATGTTCTATGGGAAAATTATAGAGAACATTCTGGTCTACATTTCATCCATATATCACTTTTCTGTCAGTTCATCCAAATCCTTGATATTTTGGTTTAAATACAAAATTTGTATAATTTCACGAATTTGATTCAAGATAACTGAATGGCGTCTCCCAACTTCAGCTCCAAATCGAATTTGCATGCACTCCGAGTTAGCTCACGTTAAGAATCTCACCTACATAAGCCGGTTAGGATTATCTGTCCCTTTTTTACATGAAAAAGTACTTTTTAATAGTTGACGTCTTCTAGATAAATATTCGGATAAAATTTTTGCAGGGGAACTTTTTCCAGATATATGACCTTTAAATTGAGCAATAAACATTTTAACTAACTTATGAATAGTCTAATGAGTTTCCGTTTAAATAGTTTTTTTTTAATGTTTGTTGAGATTTTAAAATTTTCATAAAATTTTACCCAAAATTGCAACATTCATTTTTATTTCGTATTAATTTTTTTGTATTTTTTTTTTCAATTTTAAATCTTAAACACCTATAACGTGCGTAGTTAGTTCCCAGTCTACTATTGTTTTTTTTTTAAAGGTATTGCAACCTTGAACAAGTTTTGACCAATTTTCAATCGATAAATAGACCGATAACAGGACAATTAAAAAACTATTCAAATCGCACTTGAATAGTATTGAACAAGTTTAAAAACGGTTTTAAACAGTAATGTATCGGCAATGAACCAGTAATAAAATTTATTTGGAATTTTTAAGTTTCTGTCCTATTTTGGGAAGGTTTTAAGATTATTTAGCAGAAAGTAATTTATTCATTTCAGGCTTGAAAGGTCTCGAAATTCTCAAGAAGTTCGAATTAAGTAATGATCAAGTAATGTTTGTTGTAAGTTTTAACTTTACGTTATCCTTGGATTATTTTTGAGAAAATCCTTAAACAATTTTTAAATAGATTTAAATCATCAATAAGCTGTCTTGTCTTGTAATTCTGAACAAGTCTGAACCAATATTAGTCAGTACCGAATCGGTAGTGAACCGGAAACTAAATTTAAATGCATCTTTATAAATTTCCCTAACTTGCACAGTTTTATAAATGTTTTTGAAGCAATTTATCAATCTAAAAATCAAAAAAAAATAATGAAGCGAAAATGAACCAGTCACAAAGTCCTTTTGGAACTTTTAAATGTTCATCCTATTTTGGGAGGGTTTTTGAGACAATGATGATTAACCAATTAAATCAAAAATAAACCGATTCAATTCAGACTTGAAAGATTTTGTTATTCTGAAGAAATGCTAATCGGTAATTATCCCAGTACAATAAATTTCGGTGTGAGTTTTATTTTTAATTTTTCTTTTGTAATACTTTTGAGACAATTTTCAATTGAATTTAAATCGGCAATACGCTGATTTTAATAATAAGGGTAATAATAATAATAAGCTGATTTTAATAATAATAATGATAAGTTAAGGGGAAGTCTTTCTTTTGAATGTTTTTAGCGCATAACTGTTCTCAAGTGCTTCTGTATTATCGATTTTTTTTGTTGATTCGTGTCTCGACTGTTTTCCCCAGTCCTCGCCGTGTTCTAAAATCACTAAACAGTTGTGACAGGAACCAACACTAAGAAAATTAGATAATGTAGAAACATTTGAGAAGAGTGCTTCTTATTTCTTTCAATGGGATATCATCATTATGATATCTGCACACTAGAGAAATTTATATCCTACACAAGCGTAGGGAATTTGCTTCAATATGGACATAAATTTCTCTAGTATGTAGAGGCCATTAGTCAAGATTGAATTAGGTGTGATTCCTTCTAATCACGCCTATTCTAATCCTCGGATTTTCTAAAAGTGCTGCGATCGAGCCGAAATTCACAGGGTTATGTTTTGAACATCCCTGACACCGAAAATCATAAGCCGGCAATTTCGGGTCCGGCCGGCCGTCCGTAGTACGCAATATCTCTGGTTTGGAAAGAGATATCTTCATAATTTTTTTTTAAATATATCTACTCGGGCGTACGACGATTTCTGTGCCATTAGTTTTTTGAAAAACCTTTTCTAAATCTGTTAAAAATCACGTTTTGTAGTTTATCTAGAAATCTATGCATGCGATTTTGAAAATGTTATGTTTATGTATGTAGTCCAGAAAATTTAGACCATTTAAAAAAAATTTAAGACATTCATCGAACAGTTCTCGAGATATTTCACTTTAAAGATTTCAATTTTAAGAAAATTTGCTAATAGCGTCAGGCGGGAAAGAAGCTGGAGAAGTGGCGTCGGACAAGCTTTTCCATATATAGCACCCTTTCTCTTTCTCTCTCTCCACATACACTCAGTCCCGGCATTAAGTCCTTCGGGATTATGCACATGACGGAATTATGCACATACAATTATGCAAGTTTGCCTACCATTGGGAGTCAATTTCTGAAATCGTTTTTAAAATACGCCTGAATGTATACTATGTTACGACGCGGGAAATTTGAAAACACTGTTCTTCTTTTTCAGAATAAAACTTTAATTTTTTTTTATTAAGGTATTTTTTTTTTTAAATATTCTAACCATTTATTGAAGAACTCTGGCCAAAAAGTACTGTTTTTTAATGCATTTCTATTAAACAGTTGAATCTTTTTGTTTGAAGTAGTTTTACTCCGCACGAAATTCGTTCTACGGAAGATTTATACAAAAGAAAGCCCCTGCGAGTATGCAAATTTTCTCGATGCGTAATGCCATTTCGCGCGTTTTTTTCAGTCCCGAAAATGTGCATAATGCCGGGATCTAGTGTAGTGGATCTATATTCGAAGATTTGTAAGGTGACATATACCATTCGCGATCCGCGATTTTTTTCGCGGATTCTCGCGAGACGCGAATTTCTTCGCGGATTTTCGCGGGGCGCGAAGTTTTCGCGGATTTTTGCGGGTCGCGTATTTTTTCGTGGGGCGCGAATTTGCTCGCGGACTTTCATGGGACGCGACTTTTTTCACGAAATTTTTCACGGATTTTCGCAGGGCTCGTATTTTTTCGCGGATTTTTGCGGGTCGCGTAATTTTTCGCGGACTTTCGCGGGACGTGACTTTTTTCACGAAATTTTTCACGTATTTTCGCTGGGCGCATATTTTCTCGCGGATTTTCGCGTGGCCCGAATTTCTCACGGATTTTCACGGGTTGCGAATTTTTTCACGGATTTTCGTGGGGCGTGTATTTTTTCGCGGATTTTTGCGGGTCGCGTATTTTTTCGCGTATTTTCCCTGGGCGCGTATTTTTCGTGGGTTATGAATAACTTCGCGGATTCTCACGGGTTGCTGACAGAGGTTGTAAACAGATGTAAAGTTTGAGGCCTTTGTCTCTCATAGTTTCCGAGATAATCGACTTTAAAGATTTTTAAACATTTTTAGACAATTTTTTTTTTTAGATTTTTAGACAATTTTCCTCATTAATAACGATAATATGCTTCATACACTTTAAGAATTATTAAACGAAATTTGCATTATTTATGTATAAATATCGTTCGAGTTTGCCACAATACAAATTTGCAATGAAGGAATCGTACGGTACGATTCGTACCTCTATAAATTGATCTAAGCTTATCACTGGCTTTTTACTATTTCTTCTACAAAATATGGGCTTAAAATTTTTGTTGAGACGATAGACTTGTGTAATAAATTCATACAAACAAAACAACGAAAACAGAAAAATTATATGGCCGAAATGTCATGAATTCGAGCACTCTGCGAATTTTTCATCGGCATTGTGTTTTTTAATTAACAAACATTCTGTTGCAATAACAATTTCAATTTTTTATGTATTCCAACGTTTAGACTACAATTAACAGATTCATCGATTTCCCTTTTTTTTAACAACGATTGAAACTAATTTGTTGTGAAAACTTTGCCAAGTAATTATTAAGTTCCCCGCCTGAAACTTCCGTTTGCAAAGTTTAAAAACGAATGAAATTAATAGTTTTTTTGGGGGCATTTTTTTTTGGTATAATTTTCAGGTGGGAGATTCTACTGATACAGTTCCAGTTTCGCCAAAAAATTTCCACCATGGCCATTCAAAGAGTAAGAAGCGGGATACAGTTCGGGAATACCTGAATTCGGCAGATCTCCTCAAGCTGTACAATATGCTGAATCTGGTGAAGAATGATCTGCTGTGGGCACGAAATGATACCACAGAGGAGGCGGTGAAGCAGGAAAAGAGTACAGGGGAGTTGAGTACAAATCTTGTCAAGGAGGAACAGGCCAGCAAAAGTGGGGAAACAAAGGAGGAAGTGGCAACGGTAAAGGGGCACGTTAGACGACCAAGCACCATCTCAATGTCCTCCTCCAATTCTGTGAGTACCCTGAGTGATTCAGAGAGTGAAATCTCCAATGAGAATGACTCGGGAATTGAGTCTGAGAGACGTCGGGATCTCGATAAGAGCCAAGAATTGGCAAAGCAATTCCGAACACACCTCCTTGGACTGTACAGGAGCCTCGAGCAGATGACAGAGGCAGCCAACTATCTAACAGCCCGATATCAGAGTGATGTGGGTCCAGTATAATTTTCTATTTAAAAAAAAATACATGCCCCAGGAGAAAAAAATAAGAGCAGGAAGAGGTTAACAGGAAAAGAAAAGAAATTATCAAAAAAAAAACTGATGGGAGCCAATGAGGGAGGGAGATAGAAAGATTGTACCAATCCCAAGCCCACCACCCAATTTTATATAGTCGTTAAAAAAAAGAAGAAAGAACTGTGAAGATGGAAAATCGCATGTCTTTATTTTGTAGAGCAAAAAAAAAGAAAAAAAAATCAACCAATAACTGAACCCCCACAGATTGCCACATGAGTAAGTCAATACTAAAATTATTTTCAAAAAAAAAGAAGAAATTTAGTTGCAGGGCAATTTCCTAATAATCTTTTCTTCCTTGGAAGACTCCTTGTTCCCCCAATTGAGGAGAAATCTTTATTTTTTCTCCTCCTTTTCGCTCAATTATTCATAATAAATTATTATACAATTCAGTCTAGTACTTTTCCTTTCCTCACAGTCACTGGTCGAGATATTAGGCGCATTTGCTTTATACAGTAGATATTTTAATAAATGGTCTTCTTGGTTTCCTAAAAATGTTCCTGGAGGAATATTACAGGAAATATTTGAAATAATTTTCAAACGAGATTTCAATTGCTTTGAAAGGAATTGACAGCTGTCATTTTAAATGACAGAAGAAAAATGAAAAAGGGAAGTTTTTCTCCTGAACGTAACAATGGACTTTTCCTCATGTTGGTCCGTGTCACGTGTGTTAAGTAGTTTTTGAATTTAAACGACGACGAAGACTGAGAAAAACAGTGAAGACAGGAACCAATGCAGAGAAAAGTCGATAAAGCAGAAGAACATGAGAACAGCTATGTACTAAAGAAAATGTTCAGGAGAGAGACTTCCCCTTTTTAGTTTATATTGGTACACTGAGAAAAAAAGAGGGTGCGATTAACTTTTTTTCATCATAACTTTAACACTTTAGGTGTAAAAATATATCAACATTTTTTAATGTTAATTTTACACCTTTTTAAGGGTAAAATTAACATGAAAGAGGGTAACTTTAACCCCCAATACACCTAAAAAGGGTAATATTTACACCGATTTCGGATCAATACTGCAGGGTAAAATTAATATTTCCGGAATGTTATTTTGACTTTTTCGGATTTCTCTCAGTGTATAGCACCATAACTCGGTTGCCGATCTGTCGATTTTTCTCAAGGATGAAACCAATCTGCCAATTTTATACAAAAATTGTGTCAATTTATTGCTATCTGCAAGGATCATGCCAAAATATTGATCTTTGCAAATATCGTACTGATCCACCGAGATGTCGATCTTTGCCAATCTTCTGATTTGTCAATGTCAGTAAAAATCTGCTAATCTATACAAATATTGACCTTCATTCCTTCTCAGTGAGATCCTTTGACATTTGCCAATGTAACTTTGACAGATGTCAAATATGTAATTAAAGCCAAAGCGACATTTTCTATAATCACTTCCAATAAAAATGTGTATCTTTCCAATAATAAATTATTTAATTATACAATTTTAAAATTCTGGACTGATTGTTACGTGGCTGTCATCGGTTTAATTTTGAAAGCTGTCACAATTATATTTCACAAACAAAAAGGAACTTTATGATTTTTTTTTAAAAAGTAGACTCATTTTAAATTCATAATAAGGGATTAAAATTTGTATTTGCCGCTAAAATTCTAATAAAATGTTTTTTTTCTGTTACAACAGTTAAAAAATATATCACTTTGACAGCTGTCAAATTTATGTCACAGCAAGACCGAATTTAGTTTTACTCTCAATTAAAAATCTAAAGAGATTTCCAGAAGAGAAATAGGTACATGTAACATATAAAACATGACAGAATTTCAATTTCATTTAACAGCTGTCAGGTGTATTTTCACAGTTGTCACAATTACATTATTATCAATGTGATAAAAGCATCGCAGCTTGCGTATAAGGTTTTCAATTATTATTTTATTCTTTTTTTATGACTGTAAAATTTTATTTTGGCAGTTGTGAAATTTATTATCTTAGAAAAAATAGGGGTTGCTTTTGCGTGACTTTAAAATTGTGAACTGATTCCCAGAGAAGAAGCGAATACGGTAAAGATCTAAAAACTTGATAGAATCTAGCCCAGTTTGACAGCTGTCGAAATTATTTGACAACTGTTCTTTTATTCAAAATTAGTAGCTTTTTCTATTCTGCACACTGAGCTCTGCGATATTGAGCTGATTGGAACCGAAATAGACAGATAAAAACCCATGAGAAAAGGATATTACTTCATCATATTTGACCGAATGTTATCATACTTTCACAGCTGTCAAATGTCATTAAATTGAGCTTTTTCTAATTTTTTTTCGGACAAAAGCAATCTTTATTGCGCTGGCACACATTTTCAATTGAGTGAAATTCAATAGATTATAATTTTCTTCTTCTCTTTCAAACTGAAATTAGATATAGCTCTCTCTTTCTGTCAAACGAAAATTGAAATTGAAAATGAAATTGAAATTTCAATTTTTATTTGACAGAAAGAGACAAACATATGTTATTTTAGTTTGAAAGAGTAAGAGGTAAAATTTCAATCGATTGAATAAAATAAAATTAGAATTCAATCAAATTTTAAATCCTTTTTGCAAGATTAGTATAAACTGACAGCTTTCAAAAGTTCAGTGTTTGATCGAATTTAACTTTTGACAGTTGTAAAATGTTTTTATTAAGTTATCAATATTATTTGTTCCCCTTGATCTCCCTTATTTTTTCTGCTAAATGTAGTATGGTCACTAAAATTTGTCCTACATTGACAGCTGTCAAAAGTTTAATGTTTGACCGCATTTGACTTTGATAGTTGTCAAACGTTTTAATGTTTTCTGACAGCTTTAAAAATTGACAACTGTCAATATTTATTTTTGATCAATATTTCCTGAAATATTCCAAGCAATTGAGAAGCCTAAAATGAAGACTCAGCCTGAAATTTTTCGACCAGGGAATGTCACTGTAAGATTTTTGTGTGTTAATGAGCCAAAAAGTCACAAAAAAATATTTTTCATCAGTGAAGAAAAATATTAACAGCTCATAAATTTATGTTGTTCAATGAGTGAAATGTGCTGAGAGAGTGAAAGAGAGCGTGAAAGTGTTTTAGTTTTCTGCGGAGAAGAAAAAAAAATATTTTTTGCATGAAAAGTATATTGCAAAAAAAACTGATCAAATTGATATTTATTTGATGGTTGAATGGAAGGAACAATGCTCAGTTTTGAAAATTTTCTTCTCACGTCTTAGCCTTTTCGCAATCATTTGAGGCCAATTTTCAAATCTCTTGGCCAATAGCGAATGGCGAAAAATTGTAAAAAAATAAAAAAGAAAAATTACGTGAGAAGGAAAGAGTGTGAAAGAGTGAAAACGCAGTGGCTTTAATTTCTAGAAATTCTTATAAAAATATTGGAACAAATTTGCAAAATGTTGCCTTGAAGAAAAAAAAAAATTATATTATTACATTTAGAAATGAGAGAAAAAAATAAGAAATCTTATTTAATTGTATGGAATTTATTTTACTTAGTAGGTGGTAATTTTCTCTTAAAAATAAATTGAGATGATAAGAAAATTATTCTCGATTTATGTAATTTTTCGGTATAGCTTTTCCAAATGATTTTTTTAATTAGTGAAGGCAAAGAGAAAATTAAATGATCAAGGAGAAATTAATTTAATGTCAAGTTTATTTTGTTTGAAAATAGACAAGATGTTATTGGTGTTTTGGCAATTACTGTATTGCTCAATCAATTGCAATATCTTCTTAACACCAAAATACTATATTTCTTAAATATTCATTCCGTATCCTAAGAAATCTCACAATTGAGCTACTCTGCAAAGAAAATGAAGAAAATGAGGAAGAGTAAAATATGGAATTCTATGTGTATTTATAGTCATATTTGAATAAATTGTATAAAGTGCAATTTTTTACAATGAACAAACACTCTTTGGGTGGTCTTTATTTGGAATTAAGCTGAGCCAACAATATTGTCTAGCCAAATAAAACTTATTTAAAAAAAAAATTAAGAAAATAAAACTGTAAGAGTTTTATTACAAAGAGAGGGGATTAAAGTAAAATAAATAAATTGAATATTGGAATTGTGCGATAGTGAAGAATGGATAAAATGAATGCGAGAGTGAAAACTATATTTTTTTTCTGTAAATGTTTGCATTTCTTATCTTTCTTTCCTCGAAGAACCTCTTTTAATTTTTAAATGTTAAATATCTGATATACATTTGTATAAAATTAAGCGGGTAAAGTTGATATATAATGTGAGATGATAAATTAATTATAAAGAAAAAATCTTATTTGTAAATAATGAATTGAAAATAAAATTTGTTAAAATACTTGTAAATATAACTGTTTTTAATTTTCTCAACTTGGGAAATATTTCTCAGCTTTTGGGAGTAACATCCTAGGATAAGCCCCGCCTACAAACAATTTTTGGCCACGCCCTTTAAAAAGGTATAGATAATTAACAGCGAAGTTTCACGATAATCTATGCTTAAATATTGCTCCGTTATCAAGAAATATTGCAAGATTGATCATTAATCTATGATCCTGTTTTTGATAAAATACTGCCCCAACTGCTGCCTTAAAACAGACAACGTCTGCTTAGAAATTTGTATGAAACACGAATATTTTCGGGATGATGTACTACAGTAGACTCTCTCTCAGTCGGGCATATGGGGCAAAATGTCATCCAAATTATGGAGAGATTTGGGCATCAAAATCATTGTAAATATAAAGAATCACGATAAAATAAGAGGAACTACAGCGAATTTGAACAAATTTGCTTTAAAATCAAACGTGAAAATTGTCAACAAAATTTTGCGCCCGATTGAAAAAGAACCGATTGAGCGAGAGTCTACTGTAAAACTCTTTAAGTCCTTAAAAATTAAAATCTTACTACAATTTTTTGGTATGTTTCTTATAGAGGGAGTTTCTTTTCTAAGGTTAAACGTCTTCAACTTTAAGACTGTTGCGAGCTTGTTTTTTATTTGTGTCTAAAGAAGCATTAAAAGGGTGTGACCTAAAGTATTTTATGGGAAGATCTTTCTCATAAGGTCAAACACTCCTTCCGTAAATCAAATTGAGGTGTAAGCGTACTCAGAGGTGAAGGATTCCCAACTGTTTTTGATTTATTCATCAGGAAAATTGAGTTTGAAAAGATATAAGGGGTGTGGCCTAAAGTAGTTAATGGATGAAGCTTTCTCAAAAGGATATAGTCTTTGGATTTCCGCTTTGCAGAAAATCAAAATAAAAAAAAGAAAGTGTATCGAAGGTTTTCCATTTGTTTTCGGTTTGTTTCTTATGAAAGTTGTTGTTTGTAGAGATATAAGGGGCGTGGCCTTAAGTAACGGATGGAGCTGAGCTTGCTTGGAAGGTATGGACTTCCTCTTTACAGAAAAATTAGCATTTAAAGAAAATACAGTGCAGTGAAGGAGTTCCAAATGTTTTGGCTTGTTGATGAAGAGGGTTGTTGTTCAAAAAGAGATGGCAAAGCGTTCTAGCATTGCGAAATGCTCGAACTCACGAGATAGAGCTCACCGTGAATTAGTTTTTTTTGCATGATCTTTTGGTATTACTGATCTACTAGAGATCAAATTGATTCATAAATCACAAAAGCATTTGAAAATCAAAAAATCGGTACTTAACCGATTCATCACTGATGAAGACCAATGCAGCCGGGTTCGAAATTTCAATACCCCGTCTGACACAGGGTAAGGGGGACCCAGCCTTGAGCCATTAATTAACACCTAGCTTTAGGCACTATTTTAGCCCTCATAGGCAAGATCCAAGTGGTAGGCACAAATTAAGGACTGAATCTTGCCACCTACATCAATGGCGGTGGAATAAAACTGTCAATTTCACATCCTGATTTCACCTTCAAATTTTATATAAATTATAGAAGCTACAAAGATAGGGATATGTTTTATTTAACCACGATTAACGATTTAACACTTTAGAAAAGCAAAAACTATTGTGAAAAAAATTGTCTCCTAAAAAATATCCCCGAAAGGAAATAAAAACACGTATTTCAACATTGGAAATTTGTTTATAGTTACCACGACACTTTTCTCTAGACGAAACGCACCCACGCACATTTATTATTATTAAAAAAAACCACTAAAATCACTGAGAATCTTTGCGAGAATTTTGAAAAGGAATAAAATAATTGGAAAATATTCCATCTTGTCACTGACAGCTGAGCAACAAGGCCGGCAACATAATTTTTGTAGTTCCGTTCTTCACCACTATGAACGCAAAACAGTGTCCTTCACATATATTTAGTAAGGGGTATTTTGTATGGGACCTTCTTAAAAGTAAGGTATGAAAGATAGGGGTTAATTGAGGCTATAATCCACGCTTACTTGGTCAGACGGGTAATGCAAAATGGCGAATTTTCCGGTCATCAGTATTCATTCATTTTCAACCGCTTATCCCTATTGGGGTCGCGGGCCCATGACATCCAAATTAGCAGCCCACGCTTGTCGATCCTCCGCCACTTCAGGAAGATGTTCGGGATCGATTCCAAGGCGTTCCAAGGCAAGATTCTGAATTTGATTCAGCCACCTTGTCCTAAGTCTGCCTCGAGGTCGACGTCTTCTCACAATGGCTTGCATAGCTTTTCTGGGGAATTTTTTTCTATCCATGCGCTGAACATGTCCATACCATCGAAGTTGTGATCTCTCAACCCGAAGAAGCAGCTCCTCGACTCTTAGTTCCTCACGAACGGCCACATTCCTCACTCGATCTCGACGAGTGATTCCCTTAATCGCCCGAAGGTACCTCATCTCGGCAGCTTGTACTCGCGATCTTATACTTTCGGTCATTACCCAAATCTCATAACCATAGGTGAGAATAGGAATAAACACAGCTTTGAAAACCGATAACTTAGCCGAACGGCTGAGCTCGGCCTTCCTCACCACGCTTCCGTCAAGCTCCCTCATTACTGCAGAAGCTTGACCGATTCGCGACGATAGTTCGGTGTGAAACCTACCATCACTCGTGAATAACACCCCGAGATACTTGAACTTCTCCACCCATGTCAATGCGGTCATAGGTATGTTTGGGCGGAATGTTCGCATGGACTAGCTCTAAAACATATCCGAAAATCATTTAAAAGTTTGGACCAATTTTGAGAAAAACCAAATAAAACATGGTTTTGGTGGGGATAGAGGGGGGTGCGGAGGGGGAAAAAGGCACATCGAGAGATATTGTGTTTTTATTGGGGGTCATCGAAGACTGGAAGTCGATATCTCTTACTGTTTAAGCTCCAGAATAGCAAAAAGTTAAAAAAGGACGATTATATAACGGCTCTCTCTTTGAGTTCGAGCAGTAAAAGATATAAGGGCAAGTATAAAGGTTTGGCCTAAAGTGATAAACAGAAATAGCTTGTTAAAAACTCATGGTATAACCTCCTTGGAAAAAATTAAACTTAAAGAAACGAAGTGAAGCTAAGGAGTTCTAATTGTATTTGGTTTGTTAATCAGGAGAATTTTTCTTCAGAAAGATATAAAGGGCGTGGCCTAAAGTAAGTAACGGATAAAGCATGCCTTAAAGATCATGGACTACTTCCTCACAGAAAATTAACATTTAGATAAATACTGTGCAGTAAAAGAGTTGCAAGTGTTTTTAGTTTAAGATTTAACCCTTAAAGGACGATTGGGTCACCGGTGACCCAAAAATTAAATTTTTCCTACGGTCATCTAAAGTAGTGTTTTGCTCTAAAATGTTAGAAAATTGATTTTTTCTGACCCCAGATTTTTGACACTCTCGTCCTTAAAGAGTTAAGGGGCGAGACCTAAAGTAATTAACTGATGAAACTTGTGCAAAGCCCATGGACTACCTCCTTGCAAAAAAATAACGTTAAAAAACGAAGTGAAGTAAAGGAGTTCTAATTGTTTTTGGTTTGTTGTTCAGGAGAATTCTTGTTCAAAAAGATATAAGGGGCGTGGCCTAATATGATTAACGGATGGAGTTTGCTTGAAAAGTATGGACTATCTCCTTGCAGGAAATCAAAATTCAAGGTAAAATATAGTGAAGTGAAGGAGGTCGAACTATCATTGTATTGTTGATTAAGAAGACTAAAAGGGGTGTGTCTTAAGGTTGTTTAAAGAGATTGTTTGAAAGATCATTGACTACCTTCTCGGAGGTAATCAAAATTTTAAGAAAGATTGCAGTGAAGTAGAGGATTTACAATTGCTTTTGCATTGTTGCTCAAAAAGATTGTTGATTAACGAGGTTTAAGGGGTCTGGTCTGAAGTTATTCAAGGATTGAGCTTACTTAGAAAGTCATAGATTTTTTGAAGAATATAAAAAAATCGTTTTTTTTTTTTGAATAATTACAGTGAACTTCAGGAGTTTTAACTCTTCTTGTCTTGTTTCTCAAAAGGATTACAGATTAAAGATATTTAAGGGGTGTGGCTTAAAGTTATTCAAAGACAGAGCAAATTTTGGTTATCTTGCAGATCAAACAGGTTCGCATTTAAGGGGGTGTGGTCTAATATAACTTCACGGTGAAGCTAACAAATCAAATTAAATTCTTCCTGAAAATATCAGAATTTCAAGAAACTTTCCAGTAAATTGAAGGAATTACAACTATTCTTGTCTTATTGCACACCACGTCTAAACAGCAACGGAAGAGGATGATTCTATACACAAATTTATTCTATTACATCAGTGATTTATTGTGCATTAAGTTTGTTATAAATTGCATCTTAGCAGAGTGGGAAACTATTTCCTAATCCATCCACTTTAAAATGGTGCTGAGCTCATTGAATATCTTCAACCTTGATTTTTTTCTACCGCATGATCATCTTATATTTTTGAGATTTTTGGAAATACCCAGAAGATCGGCATACTTTCCAAAGTCACTCTTCCCATAATATCCGTCAGATAAAAAAAGAATTTTTTAACCAAAAAATCCTCTCAAGATAAGCCGTAGTACGCTAAAGTGTTGAGAAAATTCCATCTTAATCAACCTTAGCAAACTCATAAAATAATAAAACGATCATCGATTAGCTTCCCAACAAACTGATCACTTTGTTGTGCAATTTTCCTCTCAAACGGTTCTCTTTCAATCTCTCCATCTGAAAAGCTTTGGAGAAAATACTCCCCGCTATTGTTGCACTAATCGTCTGATTACTTAATAACAGTTATTTTCACTTGTTTAGAAAGAAAAATTGCAATGGAGCGAAAATGGAACTTCTTGGGAAATCTTGAGCCAATTTTCCACCGAGAGACGCTTCAGTGGAGAGAATACTAAGAGCTCTGATCACCATGGCACGAGAATTTGTGGAATATATTAATGCGATGTTGGAATTAATTCAAGGTAGGCGCGTGGCTCGTGGGGAAAAGTCGATCTTCTTGGGAAGTGATCGAGATTTCTGAGGGACTTCTAGCTGCTAAATATGCTTTTGGAAGTGGAAATTTTTTCAAAGTTATTTATCAAGCTAAAGATTAACTATATCAGGAGTCGAATTCTGCATAGTGCGTTGTGAGTTGTGAGAATTACCACGAGAAAATTTTGGAGAGAAAAGTCATTACTTTCGGTAGTGCAATTCATTTAAACATTGGCTATAATCTTATCATTGTAACTGTGTTATCACACTTGCACATTAAAATTTTAATATGATTCACATTAATTGTCACTGGTGAGAGTCCAAATGTGTAATTTGTGTGTTTGTATCATTTTATATTCAAAATTTGATCTATTTGTTGATAAAAAGGTAGACTTGGCCCGCAAAATTTGATATAAATTGATTTATAGCATTAATGTGAAAAATTAATGCGATTTTCTCTTTAATTTTTTAATATGAAAAATATTTGTGCTTTAGGTAAATTTAAACTTATTTTTGCGGGCCAAGTCCACTTCTTTATCAATAAATAGAAAAACCCCAAATATTAAGTGACTCAAAGACACAAATAACATATTTGGACGCTCACAAGCGACAATTAATGTGAATCACATTAAAATTTTAATGTGCAAGTGTGATAACGTCGTAAGTCACGGGAACTAAATAAAGTCCTCACACCCAAATGAAGGGAAAGATTTAACAGTTAGACTCTTTATTAGATGATCCATTTCAATTCTAAAACTGAAAAATCCCTAGTCGTTGTTTTTCGAAACTCATGGGAGCGGATACAATATACAAGTGAGAATAGTCCTGCATACAGATACAGTGACAATTGTCAGGAGCTGAATTTTAACAACTTTGAAAAATGCTAAATTACATAAAAGAAGGTACATCATTCAATTAACGTCAGTTCTTCAGATAAATCGTTTGCTTAAAAGCTTTAGATGCTACTCTCATGAATTCTCATATGACAATTCTCACTAGTATACAGAATCTACCTCTTAGGCCTGTATTCTCGAGGTACCAGAGTTTTGTATTAGAAGTTAATTCTGCTTATAAGATTTGCGAGCTTTGAGTCTTTAAAATTGAAATAATTGAAAGAGCCTTTATCGGGTTTGGTAGAGATAACATAAATTTTCGAATTAGGGGAGACCGGGGAGGTTTGGGACAGGGGTAGTGTGGGACAAGGCGATTTTTTCAATTAATTTTTGAAATAAATGGGAGTTAACCATTACTGTATCGTAGGCAATATTAAGATGTATCTTGACTAAAAGAATGGATATCCTCAGTTTTATTGTTTTAATTCCATGAACATTTTCTTAAAAATTGATAAAAATTGTATTTTTTGATTTCTCAGTTTTGCTCTTTGTATTTTATATCAGCGATATATAATCAAAACATTTTTATTTCATTAGGTAGCAGTGTAATCTGGGAACATACTTTTATAAAAGTTTCAGAGATTATACGATCTTGTTTTTTACATAAAGGTTTTAAATACCAAAACTACACGTGGGGATGTTTGGGACACCTGAAAGGGGATGAATGGGACGTTGATTTTCGACAAGATTGTAGGTGGTATGCAATTGTTTATTGTCAAAATGAAGAATAATGCCCAGTTTCTACTGAAAATCTCCCTCTTGTGCAACGTTTATCAGTGGAGCAGATTTCTCTAACTACAGGGACAATTAAACCATCATTGTCTTGGGAATCAATAATTCCTTCTCAGAGGATATTCGATCTTTGCCCAATCTCGTTAAAAACTATTTTCTCGAGAATTTCTCGAACAATATCCTCTACAATTTTTACAAGTTCTCCAGAAAAGGCAAGGCGAGAGCTAATTTAGAGAAATAACTAAAAAACAGGTACAATGCAGTTGTCGTAAAATCAAACAGGAATCCATCAATGAGTTCAAAACTAAGAGTTGCAAGAAAATCTACTCGCTTAAGGAATTTGATAATCATGATTGCAATATTTAGAATAAAAAAAGAAAAGAAAGGTAGATGGAAAATAAGAAGAAAATACTTTAAATAATTTATTGACAATAAATGACTCTACTGTACAAATAAAATTGGTATTAATTTCTAAGTGTAAATAAAAGATGAAACATTTTTGTTTCTATCAGAAATATTTTTAAGCTAGTATTTAAAATTAATTAACGTGTTCCAGTAATACAATTTATGCGAGAAAAAACGCGTCCCAAACATCCCCTTTTGCGTCCCATACTGCCCCACATCGGGGAGGTTTGGGACAAAGCGTCAAGTTAAATGTTTTATCTTCTCCAAGAAAACTCAATTGTTTTCCAAGTTCCATCGAGTACTTTTTATAAAGTCAATACCCATAAGTATCCCATAGACCGCATAAAATTGTAATACACTATGGTGGTTTTTTGGAATAGTGTCTCAAAGTCAGAACATGAAAAAGTGTCCCAAACCTCCCCGGTCTCCCCTAAGTGTTGACTTCTCTTACGAAATCAAAGTCTTCTATCCCAAAAATACGAGTAACTAAAATAAAAGATTCATACAACTTTACTGACTTCGAAAGGTACTGATCATTTCCTTACATGTACAGAATTTGCCTCCAGATTTTTTATTTAATCCCTTATTAATTGATATTATTTACATAAGCTATTTTTTATTTATCAATGAACAATAAAATTCCAAAACTTTTAAAATAATAGGACTAATGGAAAAAGTTAAAAATTAATAATAAAGAAGATTTACTAATTAGTTTTTAACGAATTTCAAGAAATTTAAAGCTTATTAGTTCGATTATAAGTTAAACCACTTGCTGACTTCATGAAGGTTTTTTTTTGATGCTATTTTCTGAGAAATTTACTGCAAATTGAACTGGAAAAAATGCTAACAAAACACACAAATCGAGCAGAACGGTAATAATATGAGCTGCATGATCTAATAAAAATAAATAAATGAAAGGCATTCGCTTATACTTATTAGGTAAAGATGAAGACAGACTCTAAATCAAAGACTTAAAAACATAATAATTTATTATATATTGTTCCATATTTTCATGCATTGTTAAAAATTTACTAATCTACTTAATATTCTTGGTTGCACTCTATTTTATTAGATAGGGGAGGATGGTGCAATTTCACCACTAAATTGCAAATTGATTTTTAAAGTCGTTTGTCATAAAAATGGCAAATCAGAATAAAATGTTACATACAGTGTGAATTAGACTGGGATTAGAGTTAGTAAAAATAGGAACAATATTAGGGGAAAGTGACCATGCTTGATACTGTAAAATGATGTCCAAGGTTTGTGATTATTTTCTGATTAACACACAAACCGAAGCGATTCTTGCACTATGACAAAAAAATGTCTCACTTATTAGGTTCATAATCCAACCTCAAATAGTTCCTGGAAATCCTTAGATTTTCCTCAAGAAGAAAATGGAAATTCAGTGGCGATTTTTATACAAGTTGGCTCCGGGGCCTTCCTGTATAATAATTGATTCGACAATTCGGAGGCCCATTTTCACTGCAAAAATTTCACCGAATACAAAAAATTGCACATTAATATTTAGACGGAACTCTAATCTATCTGCTTAAATCGTTTGTACGACTGGTTATTAGTTTTAAAATCACTTTTATGTAATTTTTCTAAGCCATGTTTTTATGAGATTAGGGCACTAGCGAAAACCATTTTTTCACTTTGAGTCCATGAAAATGTCATTCTGCAACCTTAAAATTCAGGCAACAGGGTTGAAGATTATATCAATTGTCGATAAAATTGGCGGATTGCAATATGTGTAATTATGAAATAATCACATCTGATGATATAGTTGCCACATTAAAATTATCATTCATGGACCCTTCTTAGAATATAGGATGGACACAAGTAGAATTTATGAATTTGTTACCACCCACAAAAACAGTGTCCACCAATTAAAAATATTTTTACATAAATATTAATACTGATGAACCCTCTATGTGCCTATGATAGTAGTTTTCCTGAACAGCGACATTAATTAAGAAATACTTATGAAATATCATGTATCGAAATTACAGTTTTGGGCCTATTTTTGATTTTTGCTTCCTGAAACTAGGAAAAAAGAGCTAGGATCCTAATTTTTTTTAGGAAATGTGAGGCTTAACACCAACTATTGAAATATATTGCGATGAGTCATAACTATTGATTAACATAGGAAAAAAATAGTTATTATCAAGCTTGGATCGTATCAAGCATGGTCACTTTCCCCTACTTGTCTTTATTTATACTAAATTTTATTGGATTTTATATCTTACTAGATTTTGCTAGATTTCACTGTGTTTTATTACAGTAGATTCTCTCTCAATTGGGCATTTGGGGCAAAATGTCATCCGGTTTATCGATAGATTTGGGCGTCAAAGCCTTTATAAATTCCACAAAAGGCGCTCAATTATAAAGAATCACGATAAAATAGGAAGAACTACAGCGAATTTGATCGAATTAGCTTCATAATTAAACGTGAAAATTGTCAACAAAATTTGTCGCCCGATTGAAAAAGAGCCGATTGAGTGAGAGTCTACTGTACATTTTTTAATAAATAAACTTCACTAATTAAGAAAACATTTTTGGTAGATAAAAATAATAAACTTGGTATAATTAAAAAATTCAAATTTTAAAGTAATAGCTTGGGCACACCTTTTAGATTAAGAAAATTTCATGAAGTCGAATTTCGGATCCATTTCTTTCTCACATGTTTTGAATATGTCTATTTCATTCTCTCGCACTCTTCTTCTTCTCTTAAACATCACTCCAAATTCAATTTAGCTCAATCGTATTTGGTATGCGAAAGAATGAGATAGTCATATGCAAAACATGTGAGAAAGAAAGGGTTTCGAATTTCGACTTCATGAAATATTCATGATCTAAAAGGTGTGCCGGAGCCATAAATTATTGAGTTTGGTCAGTAGTAAAATTCAATTTTGGTAAGGAAAACAAATGCGTTTGATAAGGGAAATATGAATATTTCGATCGCTCAGAATAAGTATCGAATAACTTGTAGTAGACAAATTTTACAGGAGAGCGATTTGAAGCTGAGATTTTACATGCAGAGTATTCGATTTTTGAGATTTAAAATCTCTATAACTTTGAAAATAATTAACTTTCAAGTATAATATTCACAGAGAAGGTAGAGGGTATAAAGAAGTTTCTAAAAAAGCGAATAAAATGATTTTTGTAAAAAATTGAGTTGTTCGACTTATATTCGGAGTGATCGATTTCAATTTCACTGGTTACTAATTTTCCTTTTTAACGTACTTCCAAAATATTTACCAATCTGCTGAAACTTGTTTTACTGAATTGTACTAAATTTTATTAAATTTTGCTGTCTGATGAGTATATCTACATACTACAGGATTTTACTACAATGCTGTAACTAAGATTAATTATCCAATAATTTTTATTATATTCTATTAGATTGAAGTGCACGTATTATTTTTACAATCTTCTAGATTTTATAACTTTGTTTCGAATATGACTCGTCGCATCCATATTTTAGAAACTAGGGTAAAGTGTCCTGTTTTTAAAATATATTGCGGAATCATATTTATTCAGAAACAGGGGAAAAATTTGGTCATTATAAAGCTTGGGACCGTGCAAAGCATGGGCACAAAATTTTTGAATTTAAAAAAAAAACAAAGAAATTTAAATTCATGTTAATTCATTCAAGTTCCAGAAAACGGAGCCCGATGCTTCTCTCCTTGTGGCTTTCCTAACGGCGTTATCACACTTGCACATTAAAATTTTAATATGATTCACATTAATTGTCGCTGGTGAGAGTCCAAATGTGTAATTTGTGTGTTTGAATCATTTTATATTCAAAATTTGATCTATTTGTTGATAAAAAGGTAGACTTGACCCGCAAAGTTTGATATAAATTGATTTATAGCACTAATGCGAAAAATTAATGCGATTTTCTCTTTAATTTTTTAATGTGAAAAACATTTATGCTCTAGGTAAATTTGAACTTATTTTTGCAAGCCAAGTCCACTTCTTTATCAATAAATAGAAAAACCCCAAATATTAAGTGATTCAAAGACACAAATTACACATTTGGACTCTCACTAGCGACAATTAATGTGAATCACATTAAAATTTTAATATGCAATTGTGATAACACAGAAATACTGACTTTTCTCTCACTCCATGAACATCCTGTTGCGGTACCATTCTAGAGAGGGGAAGTGACTCACGACTTTTAAATTACGACCGTTGTAATCTTGGTTTAGGAATTGACTTCTACACTTCTACACTTACAAAAAAAAAATCTAGACATGATCGTGATGAATGGACCTGAAATTTGATATCCTTAAAGAACCTTCCAACAAGTTTAAACACTCAAAGACACTAACAAAATGGATAATGTTGTTACACAGCGTTATCATTGAATCAGGTGAAGAAGTTCAAGTATCTCAGGATGTTATTTACAAATGATGGTGTAAATCATGGTGTAATTTAACTCGACAATTGTTTTTTTTTTGAGGTCAATAATACCTGAATAAGGAGCAGTGTCATTTAAAAAAGAAGAAAAGAGCCCGAATTCAAAGCTGCCCCAATTCAAAGGTGTCCTACTTCTCCTTAATAATTAAGTGACGATAATTGCTGTTACGATAAAAAACGAAGTAAAATACATCAATTTTTTAATAATATATTCATACTGAAAAAAAGAGGGTGCGATTAACTTTTTTTCCTCATAACTTTAACACTTTTTAAGTGTAAAAATATATCAACATTTTTTAATGTTCTTTTTACACTTTTTAAGGAGAAAATTAACATGAAAAAGGGTAACTTTAAACCCCAATACACCTAAAAAGTATAATATTTACACCGATTTTGGATCAATACTGCAGGGTAAAATTAACATTTCCGGAATGTTATTTTAACTTTTTCGGATTTCTCTCAGTGTATACAAAGGCATTATAAGATCATTCCTTTTCTATGGTAATTTAATAATCTATTGGCCTAGTAATTTTTCAATATTAGGGGTGACAGGAGCAGAATTAGCCACGCATGGTATTAAACAATGGGATTGTTATAGCTTGTCTTAGAAGGAATATTAGAAAGCACTATTTATTCCAAAATTAAACTTCCCTTCCTATTTATTGAAGTATTTGTCAGCACGATGCAAATCTTTTAATACAAATTATACGCAATGAAAAATTTCATTTACTGGATAATCTGCTCTGTAGGGAAATTCTGTAACGATATAACATTATCATATGACAAATTTTCGTAGTTAATTCAGGAACAGGACAACATTAAAGCTCAATGAGCATCGAATGGCCATAGAAGGGAGTTCCATGAAGCTCTTTGTTACCGATATAAATCGGACTTTCGATTAGCTCTTCTGAATTTACTAGATAAAAAATTAAATTTGTCATATGACATTGTCATACTGTTACAGAATTCCCCTACTGGTCTCCCCTATGAGGTTGGTAATTCCGATTTTCGATAAAAAAAACTGTTTAAATTTTGCGGAAAGGGAAGTATAATCTCTACCTCGGAAAATCAGTAATTGTTTACGATTATTTATCCATTATAAGACAAATTGCAAAATTAGAAAACATTTTTTTGCGTAATTTCGAGATTGTTCTTAATGATCGTCGTCATTTCAACAAGATAGCAAAAATCTCGCATGAAATGCCTCGAGGAAGTACCCTAAAATTATCAAAGAGATTTGGCATTGATTCACCAATGATTCGTCTTTGTGGCGCAGTTTAAATTCAATTTAGAGGGGAATTCCTCACAGATATCTTGGTCAATGAAAACAAAAAAAAAACACATCTGTGAGATCTTTGACCTCTGAACCTGAAGATTGTGCGCGAATGTCCCAAAACACAGTTGATCTTGATTTTTTTGATTTGAATTTTCCCAGGGAGAATGCAACTGTCTGAAAGTGAAAGGGATTGGACAGAATTGGATGCATCGTTGGTGGCAGAATTTTTATTTTTAAAATTCAAGGTAGATAGAGAGGAAACTCAAAATTTGAAGGCTAAATTATGAAATAAAAATAGTTAAATTTGCTGGGGTAATTCATTGCTTTGGGAGATTGACAATAATTTCCGGCAACAGAGATGCCAAAATTGGCTTTTTCTTGTGGCTCCATAGATCACATCTTAGCTTATTAATCTCTCGTATGAAGATATTTTATTTCTGCGCATAAAACAGCAAAAAATAGCGATTGTAATATTTAGTTACTTAGTTGCATTCTCATGTTGAAATGGAGTGCATTTCTTCCAAAAGCCAAAGGAATTGCATCGACAATGGGAAACAAGAGAGTCTTTTCTCAATCACCACGTGTATGAAGAAATTATTTTGACCTCAATTGAAAGTATAGTTTTGTGCCAAATAGCATGCACGTCATACAACATTAATTTCGGCTCTCTTTCACTCTTCAAATGGGACTCTTCACTTTGGTGCCTACATATGTGTACAGCGCGAGGGAAGGTCACTTCATCATCATTATCATCGCATGCAAATGCTGTGATCGCCACGAACTGCGCAGCAAAGTATTTGTCCACCTGTCATTCATCACCCAACCCAGGAAAATTTGCCAATCGCCTTCTCTCTTGCACTGGAAAAACTATCCAGCACAATCTTTCTTTCTTTATGTTGCAGTCAGGGTCGAGAAAGATTGAGGAAAATCAGTTTTTGGATTCATACACGAAATGCATTGCAAAATAGACGAATGAATGTGTAACTGGCATCAAAATGGAATTCATTGGCAAACAGCTTTCTTGGAATACTCTTCATTGTGTACGATGTTGAGGCGAATATTTCACAAATTGTAGATTAGGGAGAAATTTAGAGACCCATCGTGAAGATTCACTGAATATATTTCACTCATTTCACTGAATGAATGATAATTTATTGGTATCCGTTACACAAAACGTTAATTTGAATTTGAATCTGAAAATTCGGTGTGCACTCTTTATTAGATGAAACCTGTTACGTATTTCGAGCACTGACTGCTGGTTTTTTTGTCGATTTTGATAATGCTCATACGATTTCTGTTCTGAGCCTTGGGTCAAATCCGTTAAGAACATAAAAAAATGAGTTGTACGAAGCTTGAATTATCTGAATGCAATGCGCTTTCCCCTAAAGATACTTTTGTCGATTAGTATTTTTAATAATACCAATGATGATACTAGGTACATAATTTATTGATTTACTTCACCACAAAGGGGTCATTTTTCTTTACAACTTTGTCTGAGTTAGGATTGTAAAAATTACCATCCTTCATAAAAAAAAAATTCTGTTAGCCAGGTAATAAAAATATCATTTTATGATCAGATTAGAAATTTAATAATCCATTGTAGGCGTATTGATATTATAATCTAATTGGATGGATGGTCAATTTTACTACCCGATTTTATAATCTAATAGGGGTATAACAAATTTTACAATTGTACTAAAAGTTTGACATTTTTTGTGTTCTCTATTTAAAATGTTTTATGAGTATAATACTGAATATTTTCCTTTTTTTTTAACCCTTTTTTCATGATTCTTTGTAATTGATTATCTGTCTTTTATTACATTTTTCTAATTGCCAAAAATCTTTCTCCATTTAAGTCACATCAGCAAATGAGACTGAAATTAAACGGAGAACCATAGAATCTTATAGAGGTAGAGCCTATCCAACTATAGAGATAAGGGCAGAATCACATTGACAGTAAAATGCTCACAGTATATCGTTAAATTACGCATTTTCATTGCAGTTCTTATTCAAAATCTCGATTACCGTATTACCTTATCTCATGCTCGGTGGCACTAGGTGAAAATAATATAAGAAAATTGAAGAAATAAAACGAAAATGCGATAAACGGTGAGCAAAAAAACTGTACGATTAACTTCTTGTACAGTTTTTTTTTGCTCATTATTTATCGAATTTTCGTTTTATTTCTTCAATTTTCTTATATTATTTTCACCTAGTGCCACCGAATATTAGATAAGGTATACGGTAATCGAAAATTTGCGTAAGAATTATAATGAAAAGGCGTAAATTAACGAAGAGGCTACGGCGAGCATTTTATTGTCAATGTGATTCTGCCCAAAACCTAAATTAATCCTTGGAAAATTGCATAGAATTGAATCGTCACATTTCGGTTCCCAAATTAGTTTTTATAGTAATTGTCTGGAAAAACCTCACTATATTAGGAAAACAATGGGTTATGCAAAAGTTTCTAACGATAATTGTGCTGCAGGCGAATAACTTTTCAATAGTTTTACTTCTAAGATAGGACACCAACGCTAAGACGACGGCCGATGTGTTATTCAAACACGGCTTTTTCAAAATCTTGCAATTATTGGATTTTTAAAGAGCTTTGGCTCAATAAAGCAGGATAAGAAATTTATTGAAAATTAAGTTGAAATGTAAAATCATTCGCTATACATTGCTTTACGCGCTTTACGGAACAAACCAGGCCAAATTGCTAAAAGGAAATACAAGGGAATTACAAGGAAAAAATTACAAGTCTTGTATTTCCTCGTGATGTTTTTCAATTTTCCCACCTGAAACTGTGAAGAAATCTCAAAATTTTAATTCTGATCAGATCAAGGGTCAGATTCTAAATTACCTACCCAAGAAGCAAAATAGCTGCCTTATAGAACCAAGTATTAGACAAGTCTTTTAGTGCACTTTTAAAAGACTTAAAGTGAAAATTTTCTGTTGAAATTCCTATAGCAGCTCTTAAGATCCTTAAGAGTGCGCCACTTTACTTATAGTAATCTCAGTGATGGAAGCAAGAGCGTTATAAGTAAATAAATGGATTTTTGGTTCCATAGTGCCTTACTTAGGGAATTCTACAAGACTATTTTAAGAAAAAAATGCTGCTTGGGTAATTAGTGTATCCTAAGATGTACAAAATTATGAGGAAATTTGTTCCAAATTTTCTTTTTCTATTTGTTAAAAAATTGTGTATAAGTAAAAATAATATTTTAGATGCAATTTTTACTCCTTTACAATTCGAATTTGTTCTATCTTACTCTGGGTTTTAAGATGTTCAAAAATAAAATCTAGGGGAGATCGATGAGGTTTGGGACACTTTCATTTTTTGACTTTGAGACAGAATTCTAAAAAATCACGATAATGTATTACAATTTCGTGCGGTCTATAGGATACTTATGGGTATTGACTTTATAAAAAGTACTCGATAGAATTTGGAAAACAACTTAATTTTCTTGGAGAAGATAAAATATTTAACTTGACGCTTTGTCCCAAACCTCCCCGATTTGGAGCAATATGGGACGCAAAAGGGGATGTTTGGGACGCATTTTTTCTCACATAATTTACAGTATTGGAGCATGTTAATTAATTTTAAATACTAGATTAAAAATATTTTCAATAGAAATAAAAATATTTGATCTTTTATTTCATACTTAGAAATTAAAATCAATCTTATTTGTACAATAGAGTCATTTTTTGTCAATCACTTATTTAATATATTTTCTTCTTATTTCAACAGCATATCTGTTTTCCCTTTTTTATCTAAATGAGCTCTCGCCTTGCCTTTTCTGAAGAACTTGTGAGAATTGTAGAGGATACTGCTCGAGAAATTTTCGAGCAAATAGATTTTAACGGGATTGAATAAAGGTCAACTTTAGGAGAAGAACTTATTGATTACCAAGACATTGATGGTTTAATTGTCTCTATAGGCAACTGTTGAACTGTTAAAGTTTGCACAAGAGGGAAATTTCCAGTAGAATTTGGGAATTACTAATAAACGTCCCATTCATCCCCTTTCAGGTGTCCCAAACATCCCCGCGTGTAGTTCTGTTATTTAAAACGTTTAAGTAAAGAACAAGAGTGTATGATCTCGGAAACTTTTATAAAAATATGTTTCTAGATTACACTGCTAACTAATGAGATAGAAAAGTTTTGATTATATATTGCTTATATAAAATACAAAGAGGAAAACTGAGACATCAAAATATACGATTTTTATCAATTTAAAAAAAAATGTTCATAGAATTTAAGTAATAGAACTGAGAATATCCATTCTTTTAGTCAAGATACATCTTATTGTTGACTACGATTGAGTAGTGGTTAAATCCCGTTTATTTCAATAAATTAGTGAAAAAATCGCCTCATCCCATACTACCCCTGTCCCAAATCTCCCCGGTCTGCCCTACATTTAATCGATTTAGTTAAGAAATAACCTATCTAAGCTTATTAACATTTGACGTTGAAAGAAAATGTATTAGCGGTAATTATAAATTACTTAGGGGCCTTTTCGTATGATCGGAATTAGGAACCAGAAGAAATTTATTGTTATAAATATATCAGTAATGAAAAATGAGTAAAGAATTTCATTAAATTTCTACCACTAAATTTTAAAAGATTGCACTTTTATTACAAATTTAAACAATGATACGATCTTCAAGGCATATTTCGTGTCAATTCCAATAAAACATTGTATTTCCTCAATTTTTCCTCATAAATTGCTGCATGTTCAGAATATTTAGACGCAATTGTATAAATGTGAATGAACAGAATGTCTCTAAAGAATATGAGGAAGACTTGAAAATCCAGTAAAAATTCTCCTGAAATTGGTAACAATTTTTTTTTCAGCTACTTAATTATAGGAATAGAATAGAGTGAATCTTGTTTCAAGATAAAGAAACAAGTTTGGATGCCTCGAAGTCCAATCACAAAACTGTCTTTGAAAAGAGATCATGTGTTCTCAAGCACGTAAGCAACTTTTTTTTGGGCAGCCTAGAAATGCTTTACTTTCACCGATATCGATTGTAGAAATTGAAATTCATATTCTTGTCTCTACCGCAAACACAGTCTTATCGTGTACCTGATATTTAATTTTTCCCCGGGAAAATCAACACATTTATCTACTTTATGAGCTTCAATTTCCTAAGCTCTTAAACCTGAGTAATTTTATGATACTTAAATAGAATATTTATAAAAATATCTATTGGTCTTTTTGACACTATCTTTCAAGAATATAATCTACTTTGAGAGTTCTACTTAACTTCCAGCACAAAGAACACTTGAAATATTAATAAACCAAATAAATTAGTTCAGTTTCCGATACCCAGAAGTTTCCTCCAAGTGTTCTTCTTTCACTTTGCATGTGACGACTATCATAGCCATGATATCAAGTTGCACCGCCCAGAAGGTCACAAAAAACACTTTTCCTCATATAATTAATTTAAAATCAACGTTAATGCGTATATAAATTTTTCTTTTATTTTATTTCAATATGCTAAACCTTCTCGAAGACATCTCATGCGGATAAGTACTTATGCAGACACGTTAATCTGTTGTTGGACAGTATTTCAGAAAATTGCTCTCGACTTTTCCCAATCAATGGCAGAATTAAATCCACGTGAGTCCGCCTGATGAGATTTCAATTATTTTGATTTCCTCATTTATTCTACAACATCAAAATCAACATGCTAAATTGTCAGTCAGGTGCGCAGAAATGTTCGTTGATGATCTTGTATTTACCTTTCTATGAGTTGATATTGCGAAATATTTATGGTAAGTTGTGATTTTTTTTTGGATTTTAATTGTGACATCGCATTAAGTTCGACGGAATGACAACAATTATTTTTTGTAGAAGATGTATTCTTAATCAAGATTAGTGTATTAATTCATGAGTTTGCATTTTTTTTTTTAAGGCAAAGAAATATAATGTTCATTGATATGCTGTTCACTACATTCATAAATTTTATATGATTTTTGGCATTTTGCATTTTGAGTAAAATATAGATTTAAAAAATATATAAAAATTGAGTTTTTTTTGTAGAGTCAGAAAAAAGGATTTCAATTGTTAAATAAGTGAATTAGAAATCATTTAGAGTATTCAAAGTTCCAGTCAATCAGAATATAAAGACGCTGATGTATTTCACGCACCTTAGAATTTTCCGAATTTAATTCAGAGGAATAAAAAAGCTCACTATCGTAAAATTTGAAGAAGTTTGACATATTCATATCAAGACGCATCTAGTCTGAAGATTGTGTTGTTTTAAATTTAAATAAACTAGACATTTGATAATAAAAGGCCTTTTTAGCGTTTATATCGATTAAGTTTGAGTCTTGAAGTTGATATAGATTTAAGCAAGACTTAAGATTGAGGCCACCTAATAGATCAAGCGGTACTCAAATCGAATACGAACTGCAAGTGACCTTAGTTCGAATCCCCTAACAAATTAATTAATTATTTAATTTTAATCATAACACTAAATGTGTTGGAATTGCATCAGTGAACTTCAATGCATTTGATTTCACAGGGCATAACGTTGACAATCATCCAATACCTGAATTAAAAATATAATAATATTTAATATCTAGAAATCCGCTCATGGGAGGTGCTTTTGGACACCTCTTTGGAGTGTTCTACCAACACTGTTATTATTATTATTATTTTCATTTTTAACTTCCGTTAATACAAATGACACATTTCTTATGCAATAAATACAAGCTCTTTCATTCATTAACTCATTTTCAACCGCTTATCTCTCTCCGGATCGCGGGGTTAGGTCACCCAGGTTGTAGCAGTCTTAGAATGTCGATACTATGTTACTTTAAAAAGGTGTTACGATTCCAATACGATAAGGGAAGATCCTTGTGTCTCAAGCACCTTGTCCCGAATCTGGACCAAGGTCTCTTCCTCTTTCACTGAGAAAAAAAAGAGGGTGCGATTAACTTTTTTTCCTCATAACTTTAACACTTTTTAGGTGTAAAAATATATCGCTCCTTGGAAATTACAAGGGGCCAACTCACTTTTTGGCGATTTTGAGGTTTTAATGCACTCAGACAGAGAATTTATTAAAATTTCAGATGATATGAGTCAATAAATTTCGTTATTAGAAAAGTTTTTCAAAATTTTACTCTTTGTGATTGCTTGCGCGGTTTTGTTTGAAGTCAAGCAAGTTGATCCCGTGTCATTCTAATTTCATGAAAATTTGCGCATCATTTAGAATGACAAAGAGCTAACTCATAAAAAAAAACATATTTTGAAAGGTAAAAATATGTATGTTTCGATGTTTATAATAATGCTCATACAAATAGAAAAAAATTAAATTGTTTTTATTAACATACTTAATTGATATAATTATTTATATAAAGTTGAATCTTTCATGCTGTCTCCTGAAAAATGGCTCAGATTGAGTTGGCCCCTTGTAATTTCCAAGGAGCGATATCAACATTTTTTAATGTTAATTTTACACATTTTTAAGGGTAAAATTAACATGAAAAAGGGTAACTTTAACCACTAATACACCTAAAGAGCATAATATTTACACCGAATTTGGATCAATACTGCATGGTAAAATTAGCATTTCCGGAATGTTATTTTAACTTTTTCGGATTTCTCTCGTGTTACATTAACTTGCATAGCTTTTTACATTACATGTAGGCATTTTTTTTCATTCACTCTCTGTTCTTTTTAAGGGACCATTGTCATCGTGATAGGTTTACCAAACCTAACGTCACTTTTTTTTAACAGGCAACTGTGAAACAGGGTGCAAGCCTCAGATCACAGGACTCCTTACCTGGAAGACACGGATTTTGGGGAGGTGATAAGTTTATTATTCAAGCACTTCTCGTAGAAGCTAAGATGCCGATACATTCCTGTAACTACCTATATTTCTAAACAAACTGTAATCGACTCTACCTCTATCGCACGGCTAGATACAGGATCTTCAAAAAAATCTTTAGAAAAAATCACTTGAGGACTGAAAAGTAAAATTTTACCAATAAAGCATCTAAGTTATTACAGAAATGGGTCTAATTTTTATAATTAAATTAAATCTTAATATTGATTAATAATTCTTATTTTTTTCTTACCGTGGTATCGCACTAGAGAATTTCACATTAAAATTTTATTGTGATTCACATTAATTGTTGCTGATATGTGTCCTAATGTGCAATTTTCGTCAAGAGTTTTTAGAAATCGATTCATTTAGTGATAAAAAAAAGTAGATTCGAGTCACAAAAATTGGTTTAAATAGATTAAAATAGCATAAATACGATTGATAATTAATGAGCAAATTAATGAGAATTGAGCAAATTTATGAGCAAAAACATAAAGAAGAACAAGAAAGTTTTTAAACCGAAATTTCAAAACCTGACTCATATCATCCTTACGGTCGATTCTCAACATTGAACATAAAAGTAGCGTACAGGAGGAAAACTTCTTCTTCTTCACTAAAATCGCACATTTTCGCTCAAACGATTGAAATGCTTCAAAAACAAAAACACTCATCTAACAACCCGTGTGCCATCGTCAAATTGAGCAATTCTAGCAATGTGTCCTGACTAAATCGGCGGTTTCGAGTGGTTCTATAAGTTTTAATGAGCAACTTTTCACTTTAACTTTAATGTGAAATTTTCTAGTGTGATAACTACGTTATACACTTAAAGATTGTTGCAGATAAAGGCGTCTACACATTGGGAGTAATTTTCGTCAAAAATTGCGTTTTTGATAGAAATTTGACGTTTCCCCCTACAACGCTGCAGGGAATTTCCTTCAAAAAAGCAATTTTTGACAAAAATTTCTCCCAATATGTAGAGGCCATAAAAGGAAAACCACTTTCTTTTCTCTTAGCCAAAAATTCTATGTAAATGCTTCTGGTTTTAAAGGTCTAATCTAAATTGAATACTGATCAAATTTAATTTTTTGCTGATCGAATTTAATGTAATACTACTCATTCTTGTTGCCAGTCGAATTTTTCTGCCATTTTTAAATGGAACTGAGTTTTTTACAATGTAATAAATTTAGCTTCGTAGTTGGTTTATGACGCTAATTTATAGGTAAGTTCCAATTTTATTTAAAAATACAAGTACAAAAGTCTTGTTTAAAAAGTAGCTCAATTCAATGGTGTCTTACTTCCCCCTACTAAATTTTTGTATTTAGTATCTATGTCACGATCTTATCCTTTCATCTCCACATAAATCGAAACTCCATTTATGATTCATTAATTTTAATATTGAAAAAATCTCATGTGGATCAGGTTCTAAATTAACCAATTATACCCTTATATTTAATTTTTCAGAATTTATTAGAATTTTCAAATCATGAATTCCATATATTCCAGTACAATAGATTCAAATTTTATCACCTCATTTTTCAAAGTGGTGTGAATTGAATAAGTTTAAAAGTTGTATTATCACTTATCACATTTCGTATTACGAAATTCTGTCACTCTTCACCAGAAATTTTTACGACATTTGAGATATTTAGTCTCCTTCCTACAGAAACAAAATTATCTGCAGAAGTCCTATTTCAACAATTCTAGTTGTACGTAATATTATTTATTACTTACTGTACAATAAAAGCAATAAATGTTACATAAAAGAACAATAACAATAGCCAAATCATCACCTTAAGTGAACTTGCAGAAGTAACAAATTGTAACCTCGTATTTCATAAATTTTGTTTTCTTTTACAAAAAGAAAAAAAATCTGGATTGTGTCGCAAAAACGTGTCACTATCAACCTTCAATTTTTCAATGCACAAAATAATATTTTCTTAAAGAAGAAACTATGAGCAATTGAACAATGAGCTTTAAAAAAAAAACTTTAGTAACTTGTCTTTATATGGGTGACTTTTGCTGAACTTCAAGGGCAATAGTTGAGCATGATTGGTTGCTTTTGGGTAGAAATTGGAGCGATTGTTGGTGATTGTGAAAGCAAAAGGTTCAATTGATATAAGCAGTTTTTTGAACTTTTCAGCAGACACTTACCATATCAGTGACGGGATGAGATAATAGAGGCCCCCCCATTGACATTATCAGATGATCAGAGGGGCTAAATGGGATTAATAATGGTCACGTTCGCAAGTGTTGCGAGGCAGTGATAGCGAAATGATTGGAAAAACAACAAAAGGGGGATCATTATTGGCTGAAACAGCTGATTTTGCCTCCTGTCTGCGATTTCGTGAACAAACAAATCCCCCAGAAAGTTGTTTTTCCCAGCGCTCAATCAGTTCTCCTAACTCCTAAAATTGATAAGAAAGACATGGGAGAGATCATGAAAAAGAGCGACATCATTGAATAAATCTATTTTGCATTTTCATCAGCTATTTCATCATATTATGTGAAGTTTATTCCAAAACACAAAACTATTACTTTTTGGGGAAAAACCAGCTTTTTCACGTGTGCCTCCGTCCAGTGTAAATTCCCAGATGAAGGTCTCTGACTTTCGGTCAAAGACAGATTGAGCTCGTAAAAAAAAAAGATTATGCTCATTGGTCCCTAAAAGCCTGACTTCATTCATTACGAGTTTCCAATGATGAAAGAATCTTCTCGTGAGTGGGCAATTGTTGATGGCAAAAAAGCTTCCAAATGCGCAAGATCATCAGTTTCAGCAACAAAGACCGAACCGTATGACAAGATATATTTTTAGCCCGAAATGCGAAAATAATGGTGACGCATTTTAATTATAAAAATTGATTTTTTTTTACTCTATCAGTTGTTGTTCTTGTCACCTCTGATTTCTCTGCAGAGTGGTGTTTTTCCGCCAAAAAAGACTCATCTCATGAAACCAATGCGCATTAATTGAATTGTAGTGAAACCATAGAAAAAATTCTCAATTAGCTTTGTCAATTGCGTCTTTCTCATGCTGATCATCTTCAATGAGACGACAAATTAACTAAAGAACCCTTTCCAATATTTAATTAGCAATTCAGCAGAGAAAATTCATGTTTCTATCAGACTTTCACTCACCAAGCACGGAGAAGGGTCAAGAAATTATTCTTCAAAAGTCAACAATGATTATAACTTACCTGATTACAATGTAACACATTGTTATTGTTAAAGACACCTATCCCGCTGACAAATTGATATAAAGCGATCGTGAGTATATGCTAATGAGAAGCCAATAAAAATTAGAAAAAGAAAAAAAAATCAGTTAAAACCAGATTTTCCAAAATCCGGCATTATACAAAGATACGTAGAAGCATTCTGATAAGTTTTGGTAAATTAGTTGCGATGATATTTATTTTTAAATTTGATGCAAAATGGTTTCACTGTTCGGCGCATTGGCATTATTCTTCGCTATTCAGAGTAGATAAATACTTCGATCAACAATAATATTAAGAACCCTGTATATAATTTTGTAATGGTCAAAGATTTTTAGTTTATCGTACATCCCCGTCATATTGTTGGTGACCATCTCCAGAGGAAAATAGTGTAAAAGCTCTTTTGAGAGAGAGATTATGTGAGCTTCTAAGGCGCAATAATTTACAGAAAGTCATCGCTTTTCTTTCTATTGCGTCCACCGCCGTCTTAGCATTGGTGACCAACCTTTAGAGGCAAACGCTGGAAACCATCTGTTGTTTTAGTGAAAGTGAAAGAAAGTATATGGCAAAAATATAACATATCGGATATGATTTTATCTGATGAGTCATATACTGAATAAGAATAGGGTAATGTGAGGCATTTCTCCACAAGGTGCTTTTCCGGACATAATATAGGTATTTCTGGACACATCAAAAATCCTCTAAATAATTTGTTTTCTCTATGAAATTTTAAGCTCTTTACGTATCAGACAAACAAAAAACTTCTGAAATTTTATTTAATTTATAGTGTAAAATACACGTGAATTGTGAGTATCACATTACACTTTTTACAAAACCTTTAGTATGGTCAACAGATGTTAACACAAACAATGCTAAGTTTTTTTTCGATTTAAGCCACTTTACAAGTGAAATTTAAACAAAATTTTAATGAAAGAGTAAAGTTTGCTTAATAGCGATTTTTGTCTGTCCCGAAATACCCAATTGTCCCGAAATACACTATTCTTACTTCTTTACATTTTTTGCTATTTTGAATAAAAAATTATGCATTTTTTTTTAAACATTTTTCGATAAAAATATTACTCTGGATGGGCACTCAATGGGTCAAGTGGTAGAGCACTCGCTCTATGATGCAAGTGTCCCGGGTTCGAATCCCCTTTAGGTCACCAGGAATTTTTCTGGCGTTAAAGGTATTCGAAATTGCATCCAATGAGCTTCACTGCACTTGATTCCACGGGGCATGGGACTGACAACCTCATCCCTGTATAAGAAAAAATAATAATGGATGTCCCGAACTCCCCTTGTAGGAAGGCCTAGTTCCTCTATGGAACGTTGTGCCACTAAAAAAACTTATTCTGGATAGAATAAGAAACATAAATAGTTGTATCAACAAAGAAAAAAATAATTTGAGAAGTCATTAGGCTATTTGAAATTTGAAAATGCTAAAAAGTGTCCCGAAATACCACACGTTACCCTAAAACTTTCATTAGTTTTTGTGTAATTTTCAAAAACATAAAAATCATTTGTTGTATCACAAATTAAAAAAAAAAATTAGAAAAAAATTTAGTCAGTACGAGGAGGTGTGGCTACATTGAGCTGGAACTACATTGAAAAAGCTCATTTTCGCATATTTCTAAGAGAACAACACAATTTTGGATCTAGGGTAAAATGGGATAATTCGGAATTAATGTCTATTTTGGAATTTTGATATATTCTCACTGTTCCAGATGATCAAAGAGGAAAGGAACAGCACGAAGAAGTACAAGGCTTTACATTAAAGAGTACTACCACCTACTTCGTTGTTTTTCCTTATGCCATCTAAAACTGTTAGGAAATCTCACAGTTCTAAATTAGACATGATTCCAAGTTACCTCATCTTACCCTAAATTAAACTAAAGCTAGGTCGACCCTTCTTTAGTAATATGCAAAAATAGCGTTTTCAATGCACAGCTCTAGCTCAATGTAGCCCTATCTCCTTTTAAATGTTAATAAATTTTCTTTATTATTGCTGACAATTTGTAGGGGAAGTGCGCATAATTTGGGACAGAGTGCATTATGCACCAATGTACTAAATTTGAAGTGCAATTTCAATTTCAATTCAAGATTTTTCTTACTTCCTTTTCAGAAGTGTTCTTTGGGACCTTTACAAGTAGTTTAGCGTCTTTGAATTTTCTAAAATTAACCTTAATACGTTTAAAAATGAATAAATATGTAGAGCAGAATCAGACTACAATTTTGGATACCTGTTTTGCAATTTGGACACTGCTTGTAATTTTGGACGGCTAATCCACCTCGATAGAATGCAGTTTATTTTAAAAACTTAACTTACCAAGTTCTCTTCCTGATTATGAGAACGAAATGTAGAATGTTCCACGGAACCCGAAAAATTTCCATATAATTCATTAAAAAGTCTCATTCCGAATCTCTTGTAACGCTTTTTACACTGTATCTCGTTCGTGGAAATGATGATCTTTTGTTTCTTAAGGCATTTTTAGAACTTAGTTCTTCACAAAAACTAAAAATTTAGAAAATTTTGAGGAAAACGACACCTGTCAAAAGCAAGTATCACCTCTCTGGTGAATCTCTGACACAAATGTCCATTTTCACAAGAAAAATGTAATTCACAAGCCAAAACTCACTCCAAGTCAAATGCATAAATTGCTATTAACGTGAATTAGCACAAAATTCAATGTATTTTATAATAATTTCACTTAAAAACTGGCTTAAAATTATCAAAGAAGAATTATTAGTACTTCGTCTCAGCCAAATATGACTGTCATATTTCTCGAAAGAAGCTACTTACACTGAAGTTTCAACAAAGCAATTTTAACTGAAATTATATTCGAACTTCAACGTATTTAGTGTTAATATCTTCTAAAAAGAATAAATATTTGTCAGAAAACCAAAATCATTAAATACTGGAAGAAAATTCCATAATTTGAATCAATTTATTTGTGGTGTCCAAAATTATCCTCAAAGTGTCCAAAATTACAAACTGTTCCAAATTACAAGCACTTCTCCTACATAGCAAACAGCTGGATATTTACAAAAATATTCTAAATTTTCTACATCCCTCCACTTTACGAATTTGTACAAACATTAGAAAAATAGCTTTAGATAGGGTCGAATGAACACCTCTTCGACAGGGAAACCCTATTGACACTTTTGTCAAAATGTTCAAATTTTTTTAATGTATCTATTAAAATGTAAGAAATATGGCGTTTTTTCATTAATCTACGTTTTTGATAAGGATAAGTGTTAAAATTTCGTATTCCAAATGGTGCAGTGTAGGGTGTCAATAGGTCCTGACACGAGTTTTTAAAGTGTCAATAGGTGTTCCTTTCACCCTATAGTCAGGAAAAAATATTTTTTCTGAGTTACTAATGACTCAATCGCTCTTAAAGGGTTGAAGAAAAGGCTGCAGCAGAGTGGTAAGTATTTTGTTAAAAATGATGAGTACCCTATTAGGTGAGATTCTTAACAATCTCACCTACTATAATCCTAACAAAATTTCATGTCGTCCGATCGACCTCAAACTTGGCCAAAATGTGTTTCAGCACTTCCTGATCACGAATATATATGTGGCTATTTTACGTTCCCGGCCGGCCGGCCGGCCGCTCTTTGGAGCTTAATAGCTCCTAAACTAAAAGAGATATCGACTTGCGGTTTTCGGCAAAGGTTATATATCGAGTGAAAATTGCAACTTGGTGCATTGATCCCCCACGCCCCACCCCTCCTTCCGCCATTTTGAAGACCCCCCTTTTTTTTGTTTTCTCAATAGATCCGCCCCTATGGCATCGAGCGGGCTCAAATTTTAGTATGTTATAGCTGGGCCTTAGAGCTTTCCATCAATACCAAACTTAAGGTCCCCCGACCCCCCTGACCCGAGCTATAAGGGTCCAAAATAAAATTCTTAAAATGGCCATAACTCCGGTTCTAATTGTCAGAATTTAAAAAATGAGGGCTTTTTGGAAAGCTCTCGTGAAATGCCACTTCCCCTTCTAACATCTCAAGTTCATAAAACCACCGCTAGGGGCGCTTTTTTTAAAAAGAAAATTTTTAAATCTTAAAAGTTAAATAACTCAAAAATTCCATTGTGCATCGGGCTGAAATTTTAGTATGTTGTAGCCGTTGATTATACCTATCAAACAAAAAAAACCTTAAGTCGATCTAAAACCCCTGACCCGAGCTATAAGGGGTCAAAGTTCGAACATTGACCGGCCTCTATCTCCGGTTCTAACTAACATAGCGACCTAAATTTTACCTTTTTGGTTTCGTCTCGATGAGCACTTTCAGATGGAAGTTCAAAAAGTCACCACAGGTGGCGCTGTGATAGTGTCAAAATTCATCGAAATTCAAAGTCACTTTTCTCAAAAACGGCATTGTGCAAGTTAATGAAATTTTAGTATGTTGTAGTCCAGTCTAGGACGTTTCCAAAATGGTGCGTAAGCGCGCTGTGGTTTCAATAGAACCGGAGATATGAGGGGTCAAAGTTCACGAAATTCAAAAAATCATATCTCCGGTTCTATGTGACCGATTTTGATGAATGAGGGCTTAAACGAAAGATCTCACCAAATGCTACAACTTTCTAGAATATTTGAACTTCGTGGGACCAACACCAGGGGCGCCACAGTCGAAAAACCAATTTCAATATCACATAACCTCAATTATCTCGACTGTCGCTGAACCCATTTTGATGATTACTGCGACATAATTGTAGAACACATTTGTCTCTACATTTCGTCCATACATCATTTTCCACTCAGACTACGCTATCACTCCGATTTTGCCGTTTAAGTGTGAAAAAATTGATTTTTCCCATAATAACGCTTTGAAATCACTCAGATGCCAATTTGACTGCCTCTACTCCACCAAGACACTTAAAATAGGGGTTTAAATGGAAAGTCCCGCAAAATACAACAATTCTTTGATATAGTTGAAGTTCAACAAATGACTACTTGGGGAACTCTGGATGAAAAAACGAGTTAAGAAACAAAAAACCTCGCTTATCTTGGCTTCTGAGTAATCGATGAGCTCAAGTTCTACGGCAAAATTATAGAGAACATTCTGGTCTACATTTCACCCATATAACACTTTTCTGTCAGTTCATCCAAATCCTTGACATTTTGGTTCAAATACAAAACTTGTATAATTTCACGAATTTGATTCAAGATAACTGAATGGCGTCTCCCAACTTCAGCTCCAAATCGAATTTGCATGCACTCCGAGTTAGCTCACGTTAAGAATCTCACCTACATAAGCCGGTTAGGATTATCTGTCCCTTTATTGTGGCAAAGCGAAAATTATTAAATTATGAACCATTTTCAAATTTTACTTACTAAAAATTTGCCACCCTTTTTTTATATAGGGCCATGAGGCCTGACTTTTTGTTCAATATAGAAATAAACAAAGTTTATACAAAATTATATTTCACATATCTTAACGATTATCAACATATTTATTTATATATTTTTATAGTATTTCAAAAAGGCTAATTTTTATGAGGGAACATTTTAAATAAATCTACCTTTATTCTAGCAAAAAGTTTTTTTTATTGTTTTAGTAAAAAGTATTTTAATGTTATCTCACTGTAAAAAATATATTTTTTATTCAAGAATATTCATTCTTAAACTTTATCATATTATTGTGCGTAAACAAGAGCACATGCTTCATCGAGACCATTGGCAAAAAGATCTTTTTACATCCTTTAAAACGTTTAATTTGAAAATAAAACAAAAACTTTTTAATATATTCATTGAGCTAAGATTACACTCTAAACAGACAAATTCGTTTTGATGAGATCTTTAACCTCAAATATTTGAGTTTTTTAGCTTTCAAAAATTAAACAACTTTAATGAAAAACACTGATGATCTTGTGTTTGGATTAGTGGTTTTGGTAAAAAATTGTTTTTCAATTCGCTCCAGTCGAGATCTCAAAATGTTCTACGTTTTATTCTTGCTACAATAAAATCATTAAAAAGAAAATCTGAAAACGAAGTCGTAAACATGAAATCTTCCAAAATAAATTGGTAGTCTGAGTACAAGTTCTAAGATTAAGTGCTCCAGTTCACTTTGAAATTTAGTAACGACGAAGCTTTCCGCTGAATTTAAACAATCATTTGCATAATTCACATTTTCGAATGCGTAAGTAAGAGCAATTTGTGCTGTTTATTTGCATTTTTTTGTGTGGTATTCTCACTCAGGTTCTCAAAATATTGGCAAAGTGAAACTTGCTGAATAAGTGTTCATCAACATTACGGTGGAAAAGGCGTTCTTTTCCGCTTTTACTATTAGTTGAGTGGGCTAAGAATAAATACCCCGCAGATTGGATGCTCTCTCGAAGCTTCTTCACTTCTCATGACGATTTCGAGACAAAGTGTCGCTTGTTTTTTTCCGAGGGTGACAATACTGCTGGGTCATCATAGAGATGGTCCGGGATTAGAATCTAACTTGTCATGGCGATAAATTGTGAAAATAAATATTTGTGCCTCTGATTTGGTGGATGAGATGTGAGAAAAAAATGGTTGTGTATAGTGCAAAACGGACAACATCATTACAAGATATCTTAAGAGCAATTTTCATCTGATGATCAAACTGGTGATCGTCAAAAATGCTGCCCATTGCTCACGCGATCCCAGCTTTGGGGAATATTAGTTGTGGAAGGCACTAATAAAAAGCACTTTGCGCTTGATGAAATCTCTCGTCAGACCACTTTCAGACCAATTGTGGAGCTCGGAAATGGTCACACCACCCTGCATCTCAATTTCTTTGCCATCTCCCCTTCATTTTTCTCTTCCGTTCTTTTGTGATCCAACATCGCGATCATGATCGCGAGATTTTTGCACACACACTCGCCGTTTCACCGCAAATTCCAACGTATCATTTCAATTTTCTACCATTCTTACTTTCTTTCTGATTATTTTTTTCGAACACAATCGCGGTCATTCGGAACACGTGATCTTCTGTTGTTCTTTCTTTCAGTTTTCTCAAAACGATCATCAATGGAAAAAATCATAAATTATTACAGAATGATTAATTTAATTAAAGCAAATTGTAATAAGAATGATCAGGTTGTTTGCAGACTTCGTATTAAGATTAATAACGTGGAAATATCTAGGAAGTTCCGTGGAAATTCCTTGGAAATTCCGTGGAAGTTCCGTGAAAATCCAGTGGGGATTACATTTAAATTTCGTAGATGTTCTGTGAAAGTTCCGTGAAAATTAAGTGGAAGTTCCGTGGAAATTCCACAATACAAATTTCCGTTCTTTTATGCAATAAATTAATAAATAGTACAACAAATTTTTTATAATACTAAAACTTATTTTCAGATATCCATATTTCCTTCGATCTTATTGTAAACCTATTTCCAATGAATTATATACGTTGCAAAAAACCTGGCAGTTATAAACGTCAATATTCAAATCCGTCCCAGGGACGCTTCTTAGCCGTTGTGGTGTCATTGCCTAATCCTGGGTCTTTGTCACTGTACACTCGGCTCTTCGTTATCCGGCTGACTGGGGGACAAAATGACATTTAGGTTTTTTGAATGATCAACGGTTTTTATATTTTGTGCTGTGTGAATTTATTTTCTGCCTGGCAAAGAACAAGAGAATTTTCTTCATGGTGTGCTTATGTTTCTTTTTTTTATCACAATTATGTATTAAAAACTTCGATACAATGATAATAATACTTTAATTCACACTGGAGAAACTTCATCTTTAGTAAAAATTATTTTGAATACATCAACCGCCAGTGTTTGGCAGCTATCATCCGGATAACGAAGTGCCGGATAACGAAGAGCCGTGTGTACCTATAAGTTGGAGAGCCGAAAAAAGTCAGTCCGGTCTAGGACGTTAGAGAAGAGAAACGTCTGGACTTGATCTCTCGGGGGAATCTGGCTGGGTGATAGAAGATGTGGCTGCTAGTTGCTTAAGAGAGCTCATTTCCTGTCAATCCTTCCAACCTAAGGATCCGACCTGTAGTTTACATTAAGCTATGTCGCCAAAGTTTGAAGTTTATATAATTGCCTAAGAAAAGTAAAAATCGTGCTAATGTGCCGATTTTGTGTTAATGAACATGCCAATCTGTCGATTTCTAGACAAATTGTGCCGATCTGTCGATTTATATCTCCAGATCGGCACAATTTTGCCGATGGTCGCTCAAGGTTCAATCTGAAAGCCACTTATTCACCCCTTGTATTTAAATTCGTCTACATTGGTTAATGCAATAATTTGGTTAATTTTTCCATTATTATTAGATTAGTTTATGTTATGATGTTTTAAAGAAATGGATATTTTTTGATTAATTAAAATATATATGCAGAATATAGGAAAAAACAGGAGGGTGACATTAGCTCTGAAAAATGCTACCGGTTTCAGTGTAAATTTTTTCCTGTTTTCGTACACATTTCACGAGATATTTCCAAAACTACCTAGGTTGCCAATTTGTAGTTTTCGGTTGTCTATTTAATATTAAGTTGGCTTTTATTTTGTATTTATATTTTTTGCCAATTCATTCTAGACTGACAGGAAACAGCTAATAAACCCAAAAGTTTTTCCGACTCGCTAGAAGCATATGGGACATAATAGGAAACATAGGAAATATTATGCCCCTGAGAAAAAATAAGAAAAACGAATATTTTAAAAAGTTTTCAAAAAACATTTTACTGCCAATTTGCATTTTTTATTTACTGAAATTAATGTTTACTTATTTTCCAATATGATTTTTTAATTAGAAAAATTCTCATCTTCGGCCAATTCAGTTTATATCACGCATTTTGCTTCTAAACCAACGGCATCGTAAAGAAGGTGTTTGTTTCAGATAACACGATCCTTTTCGCTCTCAAACAGTTAATCTCTTTTTGAAGAAAATATTGCAAACTCTTTAATGATATGAAAGACGCAATTTCCAAAAATCTGTTAAAATTTATCATTTTTGAGCATCTAACATTTTCGTTTCCGTATTTTTGAAAAATGTTTGTCCTCGAAAAAACACAAAGAATATCATTGAAGATGCGAAACCACCTTCAATGTGGCTTCTTAGTCGTCAATTTTCTTAAAGAATATTATAATCGAAGTTTTATTGACAAGAAATCACACATAACGCATAATTAAATGCCACGAGGCGCAAAAAGTAATGTTTGACCTCTAAGAAAACTCTTTGAAATTAATAAACTAAAATGAATAAATTTTATTCATGTAGTTCAATGACCTATTTAAATTACTTAAGCTAAACTTTGGTCCCTATCGTGGTCTCCACACTTTCAAAGCAGATCAAGTTTTTTGTATAGTGCTTTTTGGCAGGAGATTATACGAGCTTTGGGCAGAGTGATTAGCTCGATCATTCCCGACTAAACCTTTTAGCACAGTGACCAAAATTCACGCATGACAAGTTATGGGAAGAACTTCTTGTTGTATAACAAATGAAGCTTCTAATTAGAACATGCTTGCGTACAAGTTCATTTATCGATTCACATTGGTGATTTTAGAAGTGGTGTGCGTGTCAATCAATAACATTTCCCATTAGCATTATTTTCTGGTCAGGTCTCTGGGTTGGAATGTTCATTTTCAATTCTCGGGGGCATACAACCACGAAAAAATTGAGATCTATAAACCAATTTACAGACTTGGTGACATTGATTGGTTATAGCGGAATGACTAAATTTCCAAAGTGCGCCCATCTTTCTTGGCCCATATTCTTGAATTTTTGTGAAAATTTTTCAGGGAAATAATTTCCGATGGGAAATTTTCCCCGAGTGTGTCATAAAAGTAATTCTGCCTCAAATTTTCAATCTTACATAAGGCATCAAATTAAAATTTATGGTATTTAATATGTGACTAATAAGGCAGAAATTGAAAGATGTTGTTAATGCGTGACCCCATTGGATTGGTAGGAAAAGAAGCTTAATCTGGATATTATACCGACTTTAGACTGGAGGTTTAGCCCAGTTCCCGAAGACCTCAAAAATCTAAATATTAAACAATTTTGTTAAGTTTTCAAAATCTAATGGATAATTAGCCCTTAATATCCAATCCAAAGCCACAATTACCTAAAAAGTCTTGCCTGATGAGGAATTAGAGGATTTAAGCCATATGGCTAAGTATCAGGTCTGAAGCGCGTATTATTGACCCGCAGTAATACCAGAAAATCCTAAACGTACGTCAGGTTACTAAGTGGTTTAATTGAACTGAGTTTCAGTTTCAGAATGCCCAAGCTAGTCTTCGTCAGATTATAAGCGTACTTTAATTACTCGTTTTAGATTTGTAGATCTTATACTATCACAAAAGTGAAGAAGACAGAGTTTAAACGTACTCCAACAATTCAAATGGAAAGCAATTCAAAACATGTTTAACGCGACTTATTATCCTACGTGCTGAATCTATACTTTCTAAAATTTTCATTAAAAATAGCTTAAAAATCAGCCGTTAGGGCCTGATTTTCGAAGATCTTTTTGAAAAAAGATACTTTATCCTAGACAAGATTTCTCAGAGTATATTCGTCTGAAATCAAAATGAATCATAAAAGCTGAGATTGCAAAAAAAATTCTCACTGGTGATCATCGGAATTTTTATAATCAACTCATCCGGTGGCACCCAAAATCCCGAATGCCAAAATCCCTAAAGCCCAAATCCCGAATGGGCCAAAATCCCGAAAACCAAAATCCCAAATTCTTAAAAGTGTCATAGCTACTCCCACGATTGCGCCCGCGCTTGCTGGATGCAAAGGGAAATCTTCTGTGTCTTAGGAAATTATTCTAAACATTTTCTTCCATATAATTTCATCGTTTTCAGGATTTTGAAAATTTGGGATTTTGGCTTTCGGGATTTTGGCATTCGGGATTTTGGCTTTCGGGATTTTGGCTTTCGGGATTTTGGCCTTTTCGGGATTTTGGCTTTCGGGATTTTGGGTGCTACCGGATGAGTTGATTATAAAAATTCCGATGATCACCAGTGAGAATTTCTTCACCTCAAGACTAAAACAACTTTTTAATCTTGCCCAGAGCTTTCGGTCCGGATATGGACCTTCTTCAGTGGTCGACTAAGACTATGTTTTTTGTGATTTCTTGAGGATTAGTTCACTTTGTGGGAATTAAGGAAAAACATCACAGCAGGAAAAATCAGTTGGGAAAGTTTTTATGGGATTTTTTCTTTCTGCAAAGACTCTTTCAGTGACGTGTTTGGTGCTTTTAATGACAATTTAGTAAAATTGTCAGTAACGTATGGTATTTAAATATTTCACAATTTAATAAATGGCAATTTCAATTCAATAATTGACAATTCACAATTTAACAATTTAATAAACACGTCCCTGAAAGAGTCTTTGCAGAAAGAAAATTTAGAAATTATTAAATTGTAAAATATTTAAATCCCATTAAAACCTCCCCAACTGATTTTTCCTGCTGTGATGTTTTTCCTTAATTCCCACAAAGTGAACGAATCCTCAAGAAATCACAAAAAACATAGTCTTAGTCGACCACTGAAGAAGGTCCATATCCGGACCGAAAGCTCTGGGCAAGATTAAAAATGTGTTTTAGTCTTGAGGTGAAGAAAACTCTCACTGGTGATCATCGGAATTTTTATAATCAAAATAGGAAAATACGACACAATATTCGTATGGGAATATTTTCCCCGATTTCAAGAATAGTGACTCAGAATGGTAAATTGACCCGGGAGCACAAATTGCCTCAAGGCTGGACAAATAGTGATGGAGGAGTGATCATTGCTCGATGATGGCTCAACACACAGGTGATTTTTCTGCAATCTCACGTGGGTGATGGTCAAAAGAAATACAACAGAAGCCGTCCACTGTGAGAATCTACAATGCTACCGTCACGATTTATTGCATAAGATCGCGATGATCGAGTGAAGATCACTTTCTAATGCGCTTGCGTGTTATCACCAGTTTCCACAGACGAAATGAAATCAATCAAATACAGAGGCAAAGTTCACGTTTTGACTGGGGAACTTGGTCTGGTGTGAGTTATTTTTCCCTCTAGCTTTTGACTCTTTTTTTTTATTTCCAACCATATCGATCTCAGACCAGTCTGGTGGATTTCACCCAATCAACCTACTTCACTGCAATCCCACCAAATTGTATCGGGGCCAGTGCGGCGTTGTATAATTGAAAAATCTTTGTACTCTGGCCGATATGGAGGAAGTCAGTGAAACTCCGGTTTAAACTTCATGAGCAATTTCATTCACTTTATTGAATAATCCCGCGACAGAAATACCCTCACGTCGCCAAATGTCTCTCTGTCCACTAGTTTTGATACAAAGTGCACAAGTAACACCCAAAGAGATTAATCTTTCATCATTTCCTCAATTATTGACGCATAATAGCAAAAAGTTTATGCTTTTGTGATTAGTTCAGACCTTCAAGTACATTGATTATATCAGAAGGTGCCTCTTCAATGATTTCTCCAAAAAATATCTCCTCGAAAGCCAGTGTGATCTTTTAAATAATTCAACAAAAACAACTGACTAGAATGCAAAAACGGATTGGCATTTCCTGGAAATATACAAAAAAAAAAAAACAAAATACATTGTAATGAGATAAAGCAATAATAAATATGATATAATCTTATACAAAATTACCCCATGGTAAAGGAAATATCATCAAAATGTTAATAACATTTTTATTATTATTCATACTTTAATTTAGAAAATTTGTTTAGGTTACAAGAAAACAACCATAAGTTAAAAGCTTTAATATTCTTCACATTAACCCTTTGAAAATAGTGAAATAATTTCCTTAATACCAAGAGAGAAAAGGTTAAAGATTTAAGCAGAATATATAAGTTAATCCAGCCTTAAAATTATCTAAAATTAAATGTTTACAAGGTCCTCCCAATCCGCTTTAGAAGTTTATGTAGTTAATTTTGCATTTCTTAATACTTTCATTCAAGTGGACCTTTCAAGTTCACTAGTCTTTATAACAAAGACTTTAATAGAGAGAACATCAACAATTTAAAAATAGTTATAAAGTTTTAGTTTAAAATTGATGTTAAAAAATTCAAATAATACGTTAAAGTAGAAAAGTCTAGTATAAGCATATGAAAGACGGATTTTCAAATTGTAAAAAGACTTTAATTGATCATTTAAATAATGATGAAGACCCATACAAATGATCGAGTTTGATCATAAATATGATTACTTAATGTTAAATTCGTTTACTTAATTAATACTTAATATTTAATTATTTAATTACTTAAGGCCTCTGCACATTAAGAGCAATTTTCGTCAAAAATTGCTTTCTTGAATAAAGAAATTACCTACAGTGCTACGATAATAGGCGCAAACGTCAAAATTCTGGTAATTTTTTAGGAAAATTGCTTCCAATGTGTTGAGGTCATTAGTTAATTAATTAAAAGGTTACGTGAGTCAAGAAGACAAAATAATTCAATCTCTTATGCCCCCTACACATTAGGAAATTTATGCCCATATTGAAGCAAATTCCCTATGTTTTTGTGGGAAAAACTCTTCAATACGGACATAAATTTCTCTAGTGTGTAGAGACCATTAGACGATTAGACAGATAATAGTACAACATTTAAATTATATTTTCTGAAATTTTTATTTAAAAAACTTAAAAATTCTCAGAGTACACTGAAAAAAATATCGGCACCCTCCCGGGTAATATGGTTATACCAGCAAAAAGTTCCCATACATTAGTGGGACTTTTAACGTCAAGCGATATTGAAATCACCTGAAACGGCTAAATTTTTACTACAGCTGCCAAAATCAAAAAATTTTCTGCTTGTGAAACATATAACTTCAGTCGACAAAGTAATTTTGATTTTCCTGGTATATTAAAAGGACTCTGAACGTCAAAAAATGTCGATTTGGTATTACCGGTAATAAAATTATCCTTTCTGGGTTAACTATTTAACCTCATGGGGATATTATGCATTTAGGGTATAATATTATGCTTCCTGGGTAAAGTATTTGACTCAAAATGAAAAATATGTATGGTTCTCTCTTTCACACAAAACAAATAACAGTTGTCTCTTTCATTTTTTCACGGTCATGCGATGCGCCATTTTTATGAGGCGTCAGTTCTAATTTGACATGTAAATTGTGCAGAGTGAATTTCGTGAAGTGAACTTTTTAAAGAATTTTCTCAGGAAATTGTAATTTTTAGACTTTTATAAGAAGTTCGAAGGTAAGTTAATATACCATTATACAACCTACTGGTAAAAATTCCATGGAATCCACGCGAAATCAACAAAAAAAACTTATGACATTTTTCTCTTTCTATTCTTTCTAGAGAACTGTACAATTCCCAGGAATGTTTTCAGTGGATTATCTACGATGGATTAAAAGCAATGATCGAAGAAATCATTTACGAAGACTTATTCTCAACGAAGTTGCGAGCATTGAAAGAGTCAAAGATTTCATTCTGGAGATGGTCACATAACCTTAAGACATCAAACTACTTTATTTGCTTCTTTTCCTTGACCTGCAAGCCTGGCCAATCCCTGCTACCAATCGTTCTTGCCTAAAAGTGTTCATATCTGACTTTAAACTTTTCGTACAAATACCGAAGGAACCAAGAGAAAACGTAATTTGTGACCAAATGAGGAATTGTTTTATGCACTCATTATTTATTAAAAGGTAAGGAGGTTCCCTATTTCCCCTTATATCTAATATCCCTTAGAGTCCTAGCTTGATTTTTTTTTCTCATTTTAAGACAATCGCTTTTTTTTGCAGGAAGTAACCAAACACTTCTCGAAATGAGACAAATAACCCATTTTGGAATTCGTCAGCACAAAAGAGTTGAAATTTTTGGGATTCTACGTTGCAATGACGAGGCCGTTGCCAAAAACAAAGCGTGTTGGTCCGGTGGGTCCGGTGATTAACGTGTAGAGAATTAGATTTGAGGGGAAACATCGAGTTGTAACAAATATGACTGTAAGTTGTTATGCCCGTCTTAATATTTGCTAAACTATTACAAAATCGTTATTTAATTTAAAGTTCGCATACGAAACAAAAACCTTTTGAAAAGGAAATGAAAATAAATACGGACATTTTACAAAACTATAGAGTAAATTAAATTCAAATTTCTTACATGAACACAGATGATTTAAAAAATCCAATAATGAGATTTTAAAATTTTAGTATATAGATAAATATTAAACGAAATATTTTGATGAAAGGGCTAATGCCTATGTATTGAAAAAAAAAAGAATACAATGAGAACAGAGGATTAGGTGTTCAAAACATAAGTGAAATGTATAACAACACTCCTTGGAAATTACAAGTGGCCAACTCATTCTGAGCCATTTTTCAGCAGGACGGTAAGAAAGATTAATTTTTTGTAAATAATTAACTCTAATTAATATCTGAACAAAAACAATGTATTTCTTTTCAATTCATCGAAGCATTAATATAAACATCGAAACTTTAATATTTTTTCTTTCAAAATTTGTTTTTTTTGTGTTGGCTCCTTGTATTTCTAAGTGATGGGCAATTCATGAAATTAAAATGACAAACAATCAACTTGCTGGAGTTAATCTCTTTTTTTACAAAAATTTGAACTACAAATTTATTTTGTGCCCCTTTACTTCAAGCAAAGTTCCGCAAGCAATCAGGAAGACTAAAATTTTGAAAAATATTCCTAATAACGAAATTTAGTGACTTATATAATTTGAAAATTTATTAAATTCTATTTCTAAAAGCATTAAAATCTCAAAGATGAAAAATGTGAGTTAGATTCTTATAATTTCCAGGGAGCGGTAATAACTATGAGATTTATTTAGTTTGACACAACAATAATATGTAAATATTTACTGGATGTATTTGATTTCTTGTGATAAAATAAAAAAATATATTTTCTAGAAAACTATTGTTTTATTTTGGTAATATATTGTACTGAAAACGTGAATTACGTTTTTTCCCTAAGGTAAATCGGTATACCAGGAAAAAATAATAGATTTTACAAATACATAATTCACATTACTGGTACCAACAAAATGTTGTTTGTAGCTGGTATAACATTATACCAAATTATACTTTCTCAGTTAAAAATTTTGACCAATAGCGTCAAATGATAGGTTAAAATATTTTCCCTTGGTGGTATAACCATTCTACTATGGTCGGCTAACTGTTATACAAGGACTAAAAGCGTTATTCGTAATACCACAGCAGACTGAATTTTAGTCACGCTCGGTTATATTTTTTTTCAGTGTAGGTTCGTTTGAAATTCAAAAACCAAATATTTTCTGTTATCTGATAAGCTAAACTTGTCCTAGAATGAAGGATTTTATGTGTACTTGATCACAACTTATACTACAAAACGAAACGTGGTTGAAAATTCGCCAAAAATTGTATTGTTTTATATAATTCTCAAAAAAAAATCAAATTTCATTTTTTTAAAAATCCTTCGTACAAAACTAATTTAACTCATCCCCTAACAAAAATTATTTGGATTTTGGATTTCAGATGAATCCACTCTGAAAAATCTTAACCACGGAAAAAATATTTTTTAATGCAGTAAAAATCAGGCCTCACTGGCTGAATTTTTAAAATTTTCAAATGAAAGTTTCAGAAAATATTGTCGAAATGTTGTACTTTTATATCCTTAGAGTTTGAATTACAGTAGACTCTCTCTCAATCGGGAATATGGGGCAAAATGTCATCCGATTTAGCGATAGAATTGAGCGTCAAAGCCTTTGTAAATTCCTCAAAGAGCGCTCAATTATAAAGAATCACGATAAAATAGGAAGAACTACAGCGAATTTGAGCGAATTAGCTTTATAATTAAACGTGAAAATTGTCAACAAAATTTGTTGCCCGATTAAAAAAGAGCCGATTGAGTGAGATTCTACTGTACATACATTTATTATGTTTAAGAAAAAAAAATAGAGGAAAATATGATCTTTTTATTTTAGTTTTTTATACACGTAACCGTTTAATAGTCAATTAATACTTAATTTTTCGTTTAATGCCTAAATTCTTTCATATATTTCGTCAAATTTCATATCCTAAAATGGTGAAAAATAAGGTGTCAATAAGTCATGATGTGATTTCTTATAATGCAAAGAGGTGTTCCATCGATCCTGTCTGCTTTTTACCTACACTGAGAAAAAAAGAGGGTGCGATTAACTTTTTTCCCTTAGAACTTTAACACTTTTATAGGTGTAAAGTATATCAACATTTTTTTTTTATTTTTCCATTTTTTTAAGGGTAAAATTAACATTAAAAAGGGCAATTTTAACCCCTAATACACCTGAAAAGGGTAATATTTACACCGATTTAGGATCAATACTGAAGAGTAAAATTAACATTTCCGGAATGTTAATTTAACTTTTTCGGATTTCTCTCAGTGTAGAAGCGAATATTAAAACATAATTTTTTTAAGAACACATCAGAAATTTAAAACTCTAAATTTGTGTACTTTCGAATTAGATTGCAGAAGAACATCCCTAATTAATCATTTTATTTTAATAAATTAAAGAAATATATATTATTCAATAAATAAATTTTGCCCATGAACTTATCCACATTGGGTTTTTTTTAAATATATTTTTTAAGTAACTTTTTTACTTAATCTTTTGTTTATTTAAGATGTGTTTTCCTCTGATGAACTTCAATTCGACCATTCAGAATATAAGTCGAACAACTCGATTTCTTACAAGAAATAATTTTATTCGCTTCTTGGATATTTCTTTATAGACCTCTACCTTCCCTGTAAATATTATACTTGAAAGATAAGTATTTTCAAAGTTATAGAGATTTTAAATCTCAAAAATCCTATACTCTGCATGTAAAATCTCAGCTTCAAATCGCTCTCCTGTAAAATTTGCCTAGGGAAAGTGCCCATGCTTGATACTATTGGAAGCTTCGTAATGACTAAATTTTTTTAATGTTTCTCAATAAATGTGACGCCGCAATATATTTTAAAAACCGGCCCATTTCCATAGTTTTTAAAATATGGTTGCGATGAGTCACATATATATTGTGAAACATAGAAAATTTAGTCATTACGAAGCTTCCAATGGTATCAAGCATTGGTACTTTCCCCTACTGCGAGTTATTCTGAGCGGTCGAATTGTTGTACGAAATTTCCATATTTAATATTGATTGCGTAAGGTAAAAGTTTAAGAAAAACAGCAAGAACTAAAAAAAATACAAAATTGAAATTTTGTGGTTATGGTTTATTTTATTAGCAATTAAGAGCTAACAAAGTTTGCAAATTTTTGGTAAATAACAAAATTGAAGTTAAACACAAGAATTAGTAAATTAGATTTTGTGTTTGTTTTCGGAATGGAAAATTCAATTCATCATCACTGATTAATTGCTTTTCCGTCAGACGTATTTAGAAAAATCAATGAAATGCACAATCATTTCTTAAAACGATACTGATTAACTCACAAAGAACATATTTGTCCATAAATGAACATACCAGTCTAGAACTCGCAGGCTTTTGCATTTTGAGAAATTGTAATTACGCATCTATGAACAGTTAATTAATTCACCACAAAAGACGTCAATTTGCATTGTGTCGTAACATTACATACAAATTGACCACATATTCTTTCTCGATCATACTCTATGAATTTTGTCGTGGAAAAATGTATTCAAAATTCATTAATTGATCGATTAATTAAATTTACATTTGTACAAGTTTATTTCCGCGTATTAGTGGAAAACTATACCGCTATGACGTTCTTCTTACTTCGAGTTTAAGTAGTAACTTGACTTAAAGTATGTGTTTTTGCTTTGATTTCCAGAAAAATATTAGTCATGCCAACGAACTGACGCTCTGGGTTTTAAAATAAGAACCTGTTTTAAATTTTTCCACAACAACAAATAGAATTTTCAAAGGTCAGGAAAACTTCCCAACCGCTAAAAACAAGGGTAATAAACATTATAACAGAAGAAATGTAAAGGATCTCAGCTAAAAGTATCAGCCATTGAGAACTGATTATTTAGAATGGGTGAAAGTACTCTCCCTTCGAACATTCATGCCTTCGAACAATGTGAATTTTCTTTCAGTTTTCCTAAAAGCCTTATTTCTATTAAATATTAGTTAGCTTACTATCAATTATTGATAATTATGTGACAATCATGTAGAAATCTATTAAGAAAAGTAAGAGAAATTCACATTATTCGAAGGCATGAACGTTCGAAGGGAGAGTACTTTCCCCTACTTACTAATTTGGACACTTATTTATAATTGAAATTTAATTTAATGTTAAACTGGCTTAAATGAAATCAAAGTCCCGGATTGAGAACCACTGGTGGAATTACATCTCTTATTTTAAATTAAGAGGAAGGTGTCTTTGCTAAGATATTGAAAGGGAAACTTTCTGACAAAACAAAAAAATGAAAAAAAAAATTAATAAAAGCAAAAATTAATTAAATATTTGTTTTTTTAACTTTAAGAAAAAAACAATTTATACACTTGAAATAAATTACTTTAAAAAAGGGGTGGCAAAGCGTCCGAGGCTTTGCGAGCTGCTCGAACTCCCAAGAAAGAGCTCTGTCTTATATACCTTTTCGCAAGTTTTTCTGGTGTATATAAAATTATGGTAGAATTTAATTTGTCTATAAGTCACCACGAAACCATCTTTATGTTGATTTTTTTTTTCAAAAAGAGAGTTTCAAAAAAATCATTAATCTTTTAATTAATTTATTGACCAAATCGGATGAAAATTAGGCTTTTGACCTTGAATAATTCAAGATGGTGATTTTTTCGGTGATAGGTGTCTAAGGACGAAATGTTCAGCTGGACTACCTCCAAAACGTTTCCAAAAATGAACGAAATCGTCAGGGCCAATCTTTTGTAAAGTTAGAAAAACTTCATTTTTGACCTATTTTTGGGGGTCAGGGAACGCATGAAAGGGGAGGGGGGAAAAATAAAGAGGCTGGGTTCGAGATAATGTCATTTGAGGAGGGGTCATCGAAGACCGGAAGTTGATATCTCTTACTGCTTGATTTTTTTATGGGTCAAAAGACTGAAAAATTGCTAAAGACACGACAGTATTTTTAAAATAGAGCTATAACCGTTACTTTTCCGATCCATCACCGATTATGACCGATGCAGTCGGGTTCAGAATTAAAAGATCTTTCAAAAAGGTCCAAATTTGTGCAAATCCGTTAAAAATTGGGCTCTCCAGGCTGGTTGACCTTTGACCTTGAATAATTCAAAATGGCGATTTTTTCGGTGATGGGTATCTAAGTACGAAATGTTCAGCTGGACTATCTCCAAAGTATTTCCAAAAATGAACGAAATCGTCAGGGCCAATCTTTTGCAAAGTTAGAAAAACTTCATTTTTGGCCTATTTTTGGAGGATAGGGAACGCATGAAAGGGAAGGGGGAAAAATAAAGAAGTTGGGTTCGAGATAATGTCATTTAAGGAGGGGTCATCGAAGACTAGAAGTCAATATCTCTTACCATTTGGCAGCCAGGATGGAGAGAAGTTGCAAAAAGACACGATTGTTAAAACTGCTCTCTCTTGGAGTTCGAGCAGTTAAAATGTACTATTTATTGACTGTTTATTCTATACAGACTGACCAAAAAGTTTCATTTATACTACAAATAAATTGTGTACTTACGAATACTTAAAGGTTTTACAACTTTATTTGAAATTTCCGCAAAGGTACAATGATGCTTAATGTGAATAATTAACAGTTGATATAGTCCGTGTATGATTATTCCTCTTCGGTTAATTCGAGCTTCTTCTTAGGGTATGGACAATCATTGAGGTATCCTTTGAGCTCTTCGCATTCGGGATTGTCACTTTTAAAGACACTTTCTGGGCAATTCTGGTACAGTTCTTTCATGAAGCATCCCATGAGATAGCCATACTTGGGGTGACATTGTCTGTCATCTGGATTAAGGGGTGGAAGGGACATGATCTTCTCAAATTCCTCGGTTTTGGTGTCCAACTCTGCTAAGCATTTCTCTGCAGTTTGGTCAACTACTGCTTCCCATTCATGAACGTCTCCTGCTGCCTCCTTCATCATCTCCTTCACCTTACTCACATCGATCTTTCCATCAGTAACAGCTCCCGTAGAGTTCACGATACACTCAGAGACGCACTAAAAGTCGTTGAAATTTTTGATGATGATTTGCAAAAAACTAAATTGATAAGCAACTTACGCATCCTCTCTCGGGACCACCGGACTCAATAGCTTCCAGATTCCTGCGGGATTGCTTACCGAATTCTTCAACGCATTTGTGGAAATGGTCATCATCGACAGGACGTGGGAAGTGACAGCAATCCTTGGGATTCTGACCAGGACATTCAAGAACTTATTTCCACCATCTAATTACTAAATTTTGCCCAAAGAAAACTTACCACTTTATTCGGTGGAACACAGTTCTTTGCATCGACATTTGTGGCCTGAGGTAAATTTTGAATTTGTTTAATAACGATTACAGATTTAGGACTTAAAGTAACACTATCCATGGTATCACTTACATTGCATGCCATAGCCACAATTAAGAATCCTATCGCAAGATATTTCTGCATGTTGAATCACTTCACTTGGACACTTTTGGGTAGAATTATGTTTGGAATTGTCCACGAGTTGGCTTTTATAATACAGACTTTCAATGTCAGCGGTTTTTGTCTCTTCAATGGATAAAAAGATAATTGAGCCAAATATCAACAAAATTTGATAATTTTTTAGGAATTGGCACATATTTGACTTTCTTTGCCACAGATGTTGTAATGAGATTTAAGTTTAAAATTTAAACTTGATTTTATTTATTTTTTTAATTAAGCGATAAAATATCCAAAACTCATTTTTAAATTAAAAAAAAAAGTTACTTAATTGCTGATAGTGGACGGAATAGTAGACCCTTTAATGATTTTTGCTTTTTAATGTTTTACGACCGATGTCTCAAGGATGGACGGTCTACGAAGTAATTCTACAATTTTGAATACTTTTACAATTAATACATTGTTATTTCGAATTTGGAAGAAGAATCATGCATATACAGGAAGAAAAATTTTCAACACTTGGACTTGATCACAAAAATGTTTGAAAATGTTTACTGGAACTGCAGAACTGCAGTAGTAACTAGTAACAGTTGAGGAGGTGATGCCGTTGAGAAAAGCTTCCAAAATATTCTATATTTCGAATAAACTTTACCAGTGTGATTGGTTAAAGCATCCTGAAAGCCAGTGATAAGATTAGATCAGCTTATAGAGGTGCAATTCCTTCATTGCAAATTTGGATTTTGGCAAACTCGAACGATATTTATACTTAAATAATGTAAATTTCGTTTAATAATTCTTAAACTGAATGTAAGATATAATCGTTATTAATAAGGAAAATTTGATGAGAAATGCATAAAAGTAACTGAAAATTTTTAAAGTCGATTATCTCGGAAAATATGAGATATAGAGGCTTGGAACTTTAAATCCATTTAGAGTTTCTTTCAGGTTTGATATGTGCAAAATTTCACTTGAAAATGAAAATAATTGAATGAGAAATGCATAAAAGTCGCTGAAAATCTTTAAAGTCAATTGTCTCGGAAACTATGAGAGATAGAGGCCTCAAACTTTACATACATTTACAGCCTCCTTCAGGCTTGATATGTGCAAAATTTCACTTGAAAATGAAAAAATACGCGCTCCGCGAAAATTCGCGAAAAAATTCACGTCCCGCGAAAATCCGCGAAAAAATTCGCGTCCCGCGAAAGTCCGCGAAAAAATTCGTACCCCGTGAAAATCCTCGAAAAAATCCACGCCCCGAGAAAGTCCGCGAAAAAATACGCACCCCGTGAAAATCCTCGAAAAAAATCGCGCCCCGCGAAAATCCGCGAAAAAAATCGCGCTCCGCGAAAATCCCCGAAAAAATTCGCGCCTCGCGAAAATCCTCGAAAAAAAAATCGTGCCTCGCGAAAGTACGCGAAAATCCGGGAAGAAATTCGCGTCTCGCTAAGATTCGCGAAAACAATCGCGGATCGTGAATTGTATTTGTCACCTTACAAGTCTTCGAATATAGGCTCACTATGTAGAGAGAGAGAGAAGGAAAGGGAGAGTGAGAGTACTATATATATGGGAGAACCTTGTCCGATGCCGCTTTTCCTGCCTGACGCCAATAGCAAATTTTCTTAAAATTGAAATCTTTAAAGTGAAATATCTCAAGAACTGCTCGACGAATGTCTTAATTTTTTTTAATTGGTCTAAATTTTCTAGGCTGCAACATATAAACATAAAATTTTCATAATCGCATACTTAAATTTCGAGATAAACTACAAAAAGTGATTTTTAACTGGTTTAGAACCGTTTTTTCAAGAAACTAATAGCACAGAAATCGTCGTGCGCGCGAATAGATATATTTAAAAAAAAATATGAAGAAATTCCGTGTGAAGTTTTAGAACTTTTAATAATAATAATAATAATAAAGGCTGACACAACATTCCATGAAGGAACAAGGCCTTCCCGCAAGGGGATTTCTAGACTTGTATTATTATTTTATCTTGTACAGGATGAGATTGTCAGTCCCATGCCCATGGAATTAAGTGCAGTGAATCTCACTAGATGCAATCCGACCACCTTTAACGCCAGAAGAATTCCTGGTGACCTAAAGAGGATTCGAACCCGAGACACTTGCATCATAGAGCGAATGCTCTACCACTTGACCCATTGAGTGCCCTTAGAACTTTTACATGGTAGAAATTTTTAGCAACTTAGAATTATTCGAGCGATGCCCGGAAATAAAGGATAGAACAGTAGGAACAGTATAACCATCCAACGTACAAGTATTACGCAGTAAGATCTCAAGAAATGGTTTTCTACGTATTATACACACATTTTGCCATTATTCACTATGTCCGACTTTCCAACTGCTTTTGTCTAACTTTTTATTTTTTTTAAACATTGTTAACCAAACCAATAATGTCACAATGGTGGCAATAAATAGGAAGACCGGGGCAAATAGTCACAAAATACATGATTGTTTCATTTTTCATCTGGCTTCCATATTATCTGAGATATTTGTAATACAACCGTTTCTAAAGAAAATTTGATTAAAATTTATTTGATTTATTGTCATTTCTTTTTTCCCACCCCGTGCGCCCATCGCCGTCTTAGCGTCTACTCCAACACTCAGAATGAAAGCGATGGAAAATCCCTTCATCATCAAATTTTGAACTGCTCATCCCTATATCGGGATCGCGGGTCCATGACAACCAGTTTAGCAAACCACGCCTGTCCATTGTCCATCCTACGCCACTTCAGGAAAATGTTCGTGGTTGATCCTAAGACGCTCCAAGGCAAGATCCTGAATTTGATTCAGCCACCTTATCCTAGGTCTGCCCCGAGGTCGACGTCTCCGCACAAGGGCTTTCATAGATTTTCTGAGAAATCTCTTCTTTGAGATTTATTGTTCTTAAACTTTTCCGAAGAGTATTGTCTTCTATCTCGAAGGAATATCTCGATGGAAGATTATTTTCGAGTTATAGAATTACCTGACCTACGATCCTCTTTTGCATACAAAGTTTCCAAAACTACATGCTTCGCAATATTAGAAACGAGTATTAAGCCAGAAGGTTAACTTCTGATTTTCAGTTTCTATAACGTGACAACTCATGGTTCAATTTATACGCAATTTTCCGTGGAAAATTGTATGTAATTATATTAAAATGACGCTTCCGTCCAAATATATTCATTGATCTCTTTTTCCTCATAACTCACGTCCATTGAGTGATTTCAGTGATGACTGGTTTTGTTTATGATTCAGAGTGAAATGTTCTATTTAGACTTGAATGAAACTGAAAGGTCATGTTCAGTCAACATTACTTAAATTCAGAATGTTTGGGAAAATCCATTATGGTAAATCTTCGCGCAACTTCGGTGAGTTTCGTGACAACATTCAAAACTTCAACGATTTTTCCGAAATTTCCAGTAAATTTAAGATTCACCATTTTATTTACACTACTCATAAATGTACACTACTTTAAGCTGCAAAGTATCCCAATTTGAGGTTTGTTGTCTTGAAGAGGGGATTTACGATCTTAGAATCCCAAAGGACAGGTGTTAGCATACGTCTTAAGTTCATTACATTCTGGAGTTGATTTGAAGTACTTTGCTGGACAACTCTGAAACCATAAATTAGGGAATATCAGGATCCTGGTATTTCAAGATCAGGAATAATGTTACCTGGAAGAGGGTTTTTACTGCGCAGAAGAGCATAAATCCGGGACCACCGCTGCAAATGGGATCAGCAGGATCGAGTGGTGGAAGTTTAGATGCTTTCTCTAGCTCTGGAGCCATAGCCTTAACCATTCCAGCACACTCTGGTATTGAAGACTCAATGATGGGGACCCATTCTGGTTTTCCATCTGCTGCCATTTTAAATCCTGCCACAAGCAAGTCGACATTCACATCAACACCATTGACCATTCCAGTTGCATTGGACAGGCATTCAGCGACGCACTGAAAGAGAAAATTTCTGAATGTGGTGTGGACAGAACTCACCATCAGGAATCACTCACCGCTCCACGAGGAGGTCCCCCAGTCAAAATTGATTGGATCACTCTCATCGACTGGGCCCCGTATTGATTTATGCAGGATTCAACAAGAGCACCTTCGAGAGGCATTGGAAATTCACAACACTGCTTGACATCAGCTGGGGGAGGTTTAGCACAGGGATTGGCCAGGACTAAATCCAGGGCAATTAAAGCAAAAACACTACTGAAGAGAATCACCTTCATTTTGAGACACGACGAATGCGAAATTCCACAGAAGACTGGGGTCACCTCTATGTGGTCAGTCTTTATAGCCAAATTTTGGACTCGGAGATCGTGATAAGCATTTTTTCAGGGTATCAATTAAAATTTTGTGCTCTATGGGAAGTTGTAATTTTTGGCAGAAAAATTGATTATTTAATGAATGTTTTGGAAATTTAGAAAATTATAGGGCACGAATAATATTTCTGTTTTCTTCGAATTAATTGTGTGATCATGAAAACTTTACGAATTTAGAATAGAAGAACCTTTTCAACTTGATATACTTACAATAACAGAGCTCTTGACTGAGAGTTTATTTTACTACTTGGGATATTTCATCTGAAACTTAAATTATATTTCCAGATCGGAAAATTAGAACTATTATTGTCAAGATAACTTTTTGGTAAATAGAAAATCTCTGAATATTTCTGAATTTTTCCACCAAATACTTCGATGTCCAATACAAAGTTCATGCAATTGTAATCTAGGGTGGAATGATAACTTTTCGATAATTCTGTATTTACAAAATTTAGTGAATGATACAGTTTTAAACATTATTGAACCATTTATTGTATTATTATTAAAAGACTGTAACTGTTGATAAATATTTATATTAGTTACAAAGGTATGCAGCTATCGTTTAAAATTTTCAGAATCGACAGGCGATAGTATCGAAAATGACTTGCAATATCACCCCTAAATTCAGTCACCCATTTATAAAAATACCTAAAACCCTTGTTAAAACATCTTAAAGCTTTAATAATTCCTATTTGGCTGAGAAACCGATGTTAAAACATTTCTACTTCAACAATCGGATCGAAATAAGATAATAATAGCATTGTTTACCTTAATGGCGAGGTTCATATTTGTTTCATTTTAATATGCAAACATCTTTGAATTGGCAGAAAATTGTACATATTCTGTTTTCTTTTTTTGCTTTTCAATTTTCTAATTTAGAAAAAAACAATTTTATTTTTTAACCTAAATACAATTGAGAAGAATTTCTCGAAGAGGCGCTTTTCTTAGAAATTTAATATATTATATTAAAATATAGTTATTTTGCAAATATTTTACTGCTCAAACTTAAAGAGAGGGCAGTTATATAATTCTTTTTTTTTTCAACTTATGCCACAGCTAGAGCCCAAACGGTAAGAGATATACTTCCGATCTTCGACGACCCCCCCCCCCACCACATAAGTCAACATTATCTAAGACAGTATAAAAAAAAGAAAAAACAAAATCTTACATAAAAAAGGAATATTAAATTATATTAGGTGAGATTCTTAACAAAATCTCACCTACTATAATCCTAACAAAATTTCATGTCGTCCGATCGACCTCAAATTTGGCCAAAATGTGTTTCGCCACTTCCTGATTCCGAATATATATGTGGCTAAGTTACGTTCCCGGCCGGCCGGCCGGCCGGCCGGCCGGCCGGCCGGCCGCTCTTTGGAGCTTAATAGCTCCTAAACTAAAAAAGATATCGACTTGCGGTTTTCGGCAAAGGTTATATATCGGATGAAAATTGCAACTTGGTGCATAGACCCCCCACCCCCCACCCCTCCTTCCGCCATTTTGAAGACCCCCCTTTTTTTGTTTTCTCAATAGCTCCGCCCCTATGGCATTCAGCGGACTCAAATTTTAGTATGTTATAGCTGGGCCTTAGAGCTTTCCATCAATACCAAACTTAAGGTCCCCCGACCCCCCTGACCCGAGCTATAAGGGTCCAAAAAAAATTTCTTAAAATGGCCATAACTCCGGTTCTAATTGTCAGAATTTAAAAAGTGAGGGCTTTTTGGAAAGCTCTCGTGAAATACCACTTCCCCTTCTAACATCGCAAGTTCATAAAACCACCGCTAGGGGCGCTATTATTAAAAAGAAAATTTTTAAATCTTATAAGTTAAATAACTCAAAAATTCCATTGTGCATCGGGCTGAAAATTTAGTATGTTGTAGCCGTTGATTATACCTATCAAACAAAAAAAAACCTTAAGTCGATCCATAACCCCTGACCCGAGCTATAAGGGGTCAAAGTTCGAACATTGACCGGCCTCTATCTCCGGTTCTAATTAACATAGCGACCTAAATTTTACCTTTTTGGTTTCGTCTCGATGAGCACTTTCAGATGGAAGTTCAAAAAGTCACCACAGGTGGCGCTGTGATAGCGTCAAAATTCATCGAAATTCAAAGTCACTTTTCTCAAAAACGGCATTGTGCAAGTTAATGAAATTTTAGTATGTTGTAGTCCAGTCTAGGACGTTTCCAAAATGGTGCGTATGCGCGCTGTGGTTAAAACAGAACCGGAGATATGAGGGGTCAAAGTTCACAAAATTCAAAAAATCATATCTCCGGTTCTATGTGACCGATTTTGATGAGTGAGGGCTTAAACGAAAGATCTCACCAAATGCTACAACTTTCTAGAATATTTGAACTTCGTGGGACCAACACCAGGGGCGCCACAGTCGAAAAACCAATTTCAATATCACATAACCTCAATTATCTCGACTGTCGCTAAGCCGATTTTGATGATTACTTCGAACCAATTGTAGAACACATTTGTCTCTACATTTTGTCCATACATCATTTTCTGCTCAGACTACGCTATCACTCCGATTTTGCCGTTTATGTGTAAAAAAAATGATTTTTCCCATAAAAACGCTTTGAAATCACTCAGATGCCAATTTGACTGCCTCTACTCCACCAAGACACTTAAAATAGGGTTTTAAATGGAAAGTCCCACAAAATACAACAATTCTTTGAAATAGTTGAAGCTCAACAAATGACTACTTGGGGCACTCTGGATGAAAAAACGAGTTAAGAAACAAAAAACCTCGCTTATCTTGGCTTCTGAGTAATCGATGAGATCATGTTCTATGGGAAAATTATAGAGAACATTCTGGTCTACATTTCATCCATATATCACTTTTCTATCAGTTCATCCAAATCCTTGATATTTTGGTTTAAATACAAAATTTGTATAATTTCACGAATTTGATGCAAGATAACTGAATGGCGTCTCCCAACTTCAGCTCCAAATCGAATTTGCATGCACTCCGAGTTAGCTCACGTTAAGAATCTCACCTACATAAGCCGGTTAGGATTATCTGTCCCTTTACTCTGAATACCAGTTGCCTCCAAAAAGTTACCTAAACTAAATTCGAAATCGTTATAATTATAACTTCCTTTAGTTAAATATCGTCAAAATGGGTTTATTTTTCTGACGAATTTTGGGTATTTTTATACAGTTCTGTCTCTTTATATGCACACTCTCTATATGCACAGCTTTTGTGTCGGTTGCATTCAAAATCAATTTGTTTACATTTTGACAAAGTAATAAAGAAAATTATTTTCTTGGTAACTAATTTTTCTTGTTTTTAATTATCTTAATTTTATTTTTTCTGTCTCATATTATAGTTAAAATAACACGGGGAATTCTAGAACAATAAAAAAATAATAATGTTTTAAAAGAAAGAAAAAAACCGTTGGGAATTTCAAAAAAAGTTGTGCATATTCAGAGAGAGAACTGTCAAAAAAAGTACCCAAACTGTGCATATAGCGAGACAGCACTGTATACTTAAAGCTTTACGATTCTATCATGAAACTATTTCTTTTATTATGCTAAATAGTTATTTCAGAAAGAATATCTAAATTCGGTGTAACCCGCAAAACTTTAAAATAAAATCCATCTTTCTGAATTTTAAATTCTAAATCTAAATTAATTATTTCAATAGAAATTTTATTATTACTTTGAACATTTTGAAAGCATAAGGTCACTCATAAAAGTATTTTTAAGATCTAATTTTCTAACTTTGCAAATGAATTAAAATAGTGCAAAGTTAGAATTCGATTTCGATGTCCTTTAGAACAAAAAGTATATTATAAAAAAGTTGTAACTCTCTAAAAATTTATTTCAAATCACACCATTAATTAGTAAAATTGGTAAAATTAGATTTTACTGGACATAACCTTAAAAAAGTTTAAATTCAAATGATTTACTTTAGTAAAAAATATGACAAGGTGTTGCCAGCTTTGCGGAAAGTTCAAACTCACGACATAGAGCTCTCCTTCTATGTTAGAATATTCTTGATATTAGTAACGTGCTTACGCATAAATGGCTACGGCTTAATTTCCGATTAACCAGGCAATCAACAAACGAAATAGTTGGTAACCGCAGTAATCAATTGTGACTGATTACGTTCAATAATTTGACTACAGGTTTAGATTTATCCAATGATATTCGCATATAACGTTTCGGAGATGAAGGGGAAAATCGTTCCCAAAACATGGTATGCGAATATAATGCCCTTGTCAGACTTACGACTTAAGGGGGTTTCCCGAATTACAAGGTCAAAAGAAAATGATACTTTTTATTGCTGAAATAGATAGATAAACTATCTATAAGAATACATCACCAAAATTTCAGAACTCTATTCCAAGTATTTTCGAAGATAGAGAGCCGAAAGCAAAGGAGCGCGTAGAAGTTTTGCAAGCGCCTGGATGAACGTTTGAAGCTCGTTTTCTCCACTTCTCATTTTTAAGATTTTGTCGAATTAGCGGGAAAGATGGAAAGCTAGCAAAAAATGTTATGGACCGATTGAAACGCATAAGGGTTTATTTTCTTCAGAATTAAATGCTCTTCTAATTAAACCTAAATGATTTCAGAAAATCTTTTTTTCTATTTTTTACAGCATGTTAAAGTCAAAATTTTATGCGAATTAAAAGCGAAAAAGGTCCAATTTTATGATTTTCTTCAGTTTTTCTTGGTTTAGCTATGAAACAAACTTATGAATTTTGAAAATTAATTTGTTTTTTTTTCAGACAAAAATTATAAGCTGCAGATTTCCCGCCAGTTAGGGTGTACTATGACGAAGTGCTCCAGTAAATTACTCATTATTCCGCCATTTTGTAATATTTTTTTCGAAAAAATTTATTTAAGCCAAGCACTTTTAATGTGTATAAATATTTACCCAAAATTTCATAAAGCTTTGTCGTTTCCTTCTCCTCCAAAAAAAAATCGCAAAAAACAGCTAAGTCTTGGGTTTCTAATTCAGGAAACCCCCTTAAGCCGATGACGACTTAATGGAAAATGATGGAAATGTAGTTTAACCATTATTTTGAATACAATTACGCTAAGACATCTCTCGGCTAGTTCTCAGGTTTGTCAAAGCCCTAACCGAATAAATCTAAACCTATCCAATCTAAACCAACCTAAATAAATTGTCTTATACAGGGGCATGACATTTCCTATGTTTCCCATATGTTTCTAGCGAGCCGCAAATACTTTTGAGTTTATTAGCTGTTATCTGTCATTGTAGAATGCATTAGCAAAAAAACACTAATACAAAATAAAAGCCTATTTAATAACGAAAAAGCAACCGAAAACTCCAAACTGGCAACCTACGTAGTTTTAAAGATATCTCGTGAAATGTGTACGAAAACAGGGAAAAAATTACACTAAAACCGGTCGCATTTTTCAGAGTTAATGTCACCTCCTGGGTCTTATAAATCAAATACAGGTACTTAAATATTTTTTTAAAGATTGGAAGCGATATTAAAGAGTTAAAAATTTCAAAACTTTTCAAACAAATCCAAATTCTACCAAATCAATAGAAAAATAATCCCTCGAAAGTGGTTGAACTTTGACCCTCAACAATTCAAAATGGCGAATTTTCCCGTTATAGGTACATTATGGTATGGACAAAATGTTCACCTGGGGCACGTCTAAGACATAATCAAAAATTATTGGAAAAGCTTGGGTCATTTTTGAGATGAAACTGAAAAACGTGGTTTTGAAGGGATTATAAGGGGTGAGAGGATAAAAGACTGTTCGAGGCGTTCGAGGTAATGTCCACTTATGTGGGGTCATCGAAGACCGTAAGTTGATATCTCTTACCGTTTAAGCTTCAGAATGGTGACAAATTGAAAAAAGAATGGGATTTTTTTCCTGTGGTGATTCACTGTTGATTTCAATCAATCTTGAATTTATTTCAAAAATTTATCTAAAAACGTGTTGTATGTGATTGAATAAACAGCACAATGCGACTAAACCGTTCTGGTGTTCTGGTTTATTAGTCTCCTAATTTAAGAGAAATCCGATGCACATAGATATGAGATATTAAAAGCACTTGGAACTAAGAAATTATGCTCTGTTTAAAATTTGTTTGACCTTTTAATTTAAAATTTATTAGAATGATTAAAATATATTCCCAAGATTCCCAATAATGATTAAAAGTTAAACAACTCTGGAAAAATTAAAGTTTTGTTAAGTGGACAAATGGATCTTCTTAAAATTTTGTAAAACTTTTCTTGTTAATTTGACAAAACTTTATTTTAGAGTAAGACAAGGCGAAGGACAATGATGCGATCGTCCAATTATGAGGAGCATTAAGTAATAAAAAAAGAAGTTTTATAGAATTTAGGCAATTCTTATCAATTTATTCTAGTAATTATACTTCAATTACAAACTAAATTACAAACATAAAATCCAATACAATAATTTTTAAATAAAGAAAAAAATTCACAAAAATTGAAAATCTCTTAATTTAAAATACAAAGGAAACGGAATTCTCTTTAAAATCTGCTTCAGCTGAGACTCCAACAGTTCTTGAAACAGATTTTCAACTCAATTGAGTTAAAAAAGACGTTCATTTGGCTCAATTTGGTGTATTTTAATTCCTCGTGATATGTAGCTAATCCGAGGAAATCCACTGAAATTACAGCACAGTGACAATTGAGGTAAAATATGCCATTAAAATACTGATTAAGTTCTTATGGTTCGTAGAGATTTGAAGAGGGAGATTCAGCCCTTATTGTTCTGCATAGCTTTGATCGTGAGGTTCATGTTCAGCTTCGCGATGTCCCTATTGTACTTCGCTGTCTCAAATTGAAGCTTCAGGATGTCCATTCTGAGGGTATGCTCTCTCACTTGCATCTCATAGAATTCTCTCATGTTGAAGTCCGAACGGGATGATGAGTCAGTCTGGATGGCTCGATCGCGCGGGATGATGTTCTCCATGAGGTTGACGGTATTGATAGTCGCTGAAATGTTGCTGAGATCAGTGGCTGGCATGTCGCGATCCATTAGCTGATTATCGACACGCTTCGGGGATTCGGATGGATTGGAAGGATTACTGATACATTCGACATCTGATCCAGGTTCCTCCTTAATCTGAACTTCGCACATGTCCATATTCTGGGAAGTTTTGTTCCTGAACAAAAAAATCAAATTTGAAGATTAAGAATTTCAGCATAAAAATCCCTGAGAGCTTACATAATTGTTGTGCAGAGAGAATCATCCTCCTGATTGCTACTGTTGCTGTTGTCAAAGTCATCCCTCTCCAGCGATGATTCCATCTTTGAATAGTCTACATTGTCCATGGATTCAGCCTTGCAGACTTTTTTAGCTTCTTGCATAAATTCCCAAATTTCAAAAGAAAAGGCACTAGGACGCTTCCTATCTGCAACATCTTGTCCAAAGCGACTCAGTCGATGGCTGTAGTCTAAAATTTCAGATCTCGACAGAGCCTTCATCCTCCTGAATTGCTCCTTCAGCCGATTGCAGTTGCGATCAGGCCCAAAAGTCGACGCAAAGCGCTGATGAATTAGCCTCCATGCCCTATTCTTCAGCGCAATCAAAGCACTGTCCAACCTCTTATTCTCAATGATCTTCATATCTCTGCGACATAGGTCCAGGAGGAACTTCTTCTCCGAAAACGTCCAATTTTGCGTCCTCTCGCGCTTTTTGAAACGTGTCACCGTCTCATATTCATGCTTCATGGTATGCTAAAAATTAGTTCAGAGACAATATAAATTGATTATGAAATAACGAATAATTGAACCTATACTAATGCATTTTGGTATTTTTTCTACACTCTATACTCGCATTATGACTGCCTTTTGAATGTGATATTTTATAAATCACGGCTATTGTTATGTAGTTGAAAGTTTGTAGTTAGATTACAAAGGGCACGTATTAACTTTCACTTGAATACATATCAAGAATTTTTTTTTAATTAGGAAAATGTTGATTTTATTATTATTACTATAAAAATGTAATAAGGAATGTAATATTTAATTTTGAGTGTCTTTACTCACTATAATGGATCTTTTTTACTTTAGAATGTTAGGTTATGTTAGGTTATGTTAAGCATAACCTAACCTCTAAAAATATTTGATCCACCTAGGGCATTAATAAAATTATATTTTGATTTTTTTAGAGGGCCTAAATATTAAATAAAGGTTTTGTTTAATTAAAATTTGCCTAGTAACATAACCTATGTAACTTAACCTCACAATTTTATTATTACACTCAACTCTTCGTTATCCGGCACTTCGCTATCCGGGTGACAGCTGCCAAACACTGGCGGTTGATATATTCAAAATTATTTTCACTAAACATGAAGTTTGTCCAGAGTGAATTAAAGTAATTATTAACATTGTATCGAAGTTTTTAATACATAATTGTGATAAAAAATGAAACATAAGCACACCATGAAGAAAATTCTCTTGTTCTTTGTCAGACAGAAAATAAATTCACACAGCACAAAATAGAAAAACCGTTGATCATTCAAAAAACCTAAATGTCATTTTGTCCCCCAGTCAGCCGGATAACGAAGAGTCTACTGTAAATGCAACAAAAAGATCTTGCCTTATTAATTACAAAATTAAAAATCACTCGAGCATCTTGCAATAATTTTGATCAAAATATTAAGTGTTATTTACTAATCGAGGTTAATTTATTTTAAAACAATCGAATTCAAATAAAAATATCAAAAATATATAGTAAGGTGGGGTAACTGGATCGTTTTCTGAACAGTTCTACTTAAACGCTTGTTTTTGGACAGGTGAAATTCTTTTTTACTTCAGAATAATCCATTTACTTAATCCATAGAATTATTCACTGTTTCATTAAGAAACATAATATAAAAAAATATCAAAAATATTAAAGAAAATTTATAAAATAATGATAATACTGAAATAAGTCAGTATGCACTAACTGGGTCGCCTTTTCGCTAATTCACTTTTAATTAAATCTTTGGATTTAAAATACTTTTTTCACTAGGAAAAAACAATAAATGTTTTCAATCAACCAGCTGCCATTAGCGAAAATATCACTGCTGGAAAATTTTTAGTGAAGAACCCAACTGGCGTAAGATTGAAATGAGTCGATTACACTCACTTATTTAATGGATAAAAATATTATTTTTGCTTTTTCTTAAACTTGAATATTTATATTATGTTACTGTAGTGACTATATTACGGAAATAAAAATAAAAATCTTATTTTAAGTAGATTAGTCATAAACGATCCAGATAGCGAAGTGCCCGGATTAGCACACTTGACTATATTCCTTTTTTATATGAATAAAAATTATTAATAGTTTAATAAGAAGATAATTTTTGAAGCCTGTATTTTAAATAAACGCGATTTAAAAAGGAAAGTGCCGTTTAGTAAATAATCCACGCCTCTTTTTTTATTTGTTTTCTATTTAGGAAATAAACTGTATAAAATGTTTGAAAATGCTAGCTAACCAGAAAATTATGCTTTATAGATGATTCAATGAGCAATAAGTATCTCTTATAGCACATTACTGTTTTCCAGTGCTTCTGAATTATCGACTTCTCTTTGTGTTGGTTCCTGTCTTGACTGTTTTCTCCAGTCCTCGTCGTGTTCTAAAATCACTAAATAGTCGTGACATGAACCAGTATAAAGAAAAGTCGATTATGTAGACAATCGTAGAGCGCTAGAAACATCTTCAATTTTTATTAAAGTAGAGATTTTTAGGTAAGTTCTCTCTTATATTCGTTGGAATCAGTACAGTATAAACCTTAACCAGAGAGAGTTCTCAAATCGAGAAGATTATTACTAAACGCAAGGAATTGGTAGCAATGATTTGCTTGGTCAATATTTTAGCATTCAGAAAACAATTTACTTAACTATAACTCCCGAAAAACCACAGCCTTAAAAAATATATCATTGTCAAGCTATGTCGTAACATAAAACCCTATTTTCAATATGAGAACAGATACATCGCAAATAAGAAATGATTACTCCCTAACTCTGAGCACTTTAAATCAAACTTTAAAAAATGCTACACACTTTTAAATGTTGAGATAAAAAAGCTTAAAGATTTAAGTTAAAGATTTAAAAATCAAAGTTAAAGATCGATTACGCTGCACATCATGAAAGCTCACCATAAAACTTTCAATAGTGAAAGCTTACAAAGGTTCACTACATAAGGTTCAAGTGAAATTCAAGTGAAATTGCATTCAGGTTTACTCTTTAAAGAAATTCTGCATTTTAAAATTAAAGATGAATGTCGGCAATTGAAATCTAATAAATACAAATTTAAGTTTTAAAGATTTAAAGTTAAAAAAGTATTTTAGAATTGAGAGGAAAGATATTTGATTTAAAAATATTGAGAATGTTGTGTTGAGATTAAAGAGTATGGCTTTTCTTCTGGCAATCTTAAAGTTCGAGATTTTAAAATAATACTGTCTAGTCTACTCCTTCCTGATTACGCTGTTACACAGAATGTCTACTCTAAACACTGATTTCTAAGAATCGGTAGGTGCGGGTGGGGCAGTTCATGCAGCTGAAGCTTATATTAAGAGTCATTTCCTTACCGAAATAAATTTGTGATCTATATTCAAGACAATTAATTCTACACAATTTCTTTTGAGGTATTTAAAAATGTATAAATCTTTTATCACATACAGTACACTCTCTCTAAAATTCGGGCATTTGAGACTGGAATGCTATCCGAATTATGGAGAAATTCTGCCACAAAACTCTTTAAAATCCAACAATTTTATGTTCTTCTATATTCTACGTCACCTACATACTCCTATTAAATTTATACACAATTATTGTAAATTCTAAAAAAAAAAAGCCCTCAAATTAAGAAAAACCACAGGGAATTTCCATTTTCTTCATTTGAAAATCATAAATGAAAAATGTCAACAAATTATTTTGAAATGAAACTTCCGGTTATACACTCACACAAATTTGGGAATTTGAGACCGAATTGTCATACGAATTATGAAGAAATTCGAGCAAGAAATTATTTAAAATCAAACTACAGTAGACTCTCACTAATTCGGTTCTTTTAACATCGGACGGTGGCATTTAAATTTAAAAAAGAAAGTTATTCGATATTTTTTAAGTTTTATTATTATATATCGAATGAAGCAAATCTGCTCAAACATGCTATGGTTTTTCTTAATTGTTTTATAATTAAAATTTTCATTAAGGTTTTTTAATGGAATTTATAATAAATATTAATACGTAAATTTAATAAAGGAAGGCCTGCAGGCTTCGCATACACTCTGGCTTCAAACACTTCATATTTTTATTATTCCTTCAGTGATAGCCTTTCCCTTAAGTATGTAAATGATAAAAAAAATCGTGGAATTTCAGGTAGTTTCACGCCAGAATTTCTTTCTAATTCGATTCTAAATGTTACATTAAAATACACATAAATATTGAAAATTTGCTCATAAAGCCCTTAATAATGAAGAATCACAACAGAATTAAGAAAAACACAAATTCGTGAAAAATGCCAAGAAACACTTTTAATTCAATACTTAATGCAGGATTAGGGGAGACCGGGGTACTTTTAGCCAGCAAATGAAGCATTTTTTTCGCGCATGATTTGTGAAAAAATGATAAAGTTTGTCTAATGTTTTAATGTTTCACAAGTAGCATTAGGTTATTGGCTGTATGAAACAGTGTAGTTCAAAGCTTTAAAATCCTTGACCTTTTCTAGGGAGGATAATGAAAAAGTATGGCACGTTGGCTACACGTACCCCGGCCTAGGTAGATATAGCAGGGCAGAGCATTCCCATACATTTTCCGTACAAAAATGTGGTATATTTTTTCTAAAGTGGTTTTTTAGTTTTGGTATAAAACCAAATGCAATCATTTTAAAACTTTTACCAAATGAAAGAGTATCTAATGTTATGTTATTAGCACAAAATTTATAATGATTGCACGAGGATAATAGTTCCTAAAACCACTATGAAAAAGACGTGAAAATTCGTAATTATCCTAGAGATATAGCCACTTTTGGGGTACTAATTGCCATCAGTTTTCCAGACGAAATTTCAAACTGAAGATACCAAAAATGATACACTGAAGCCCACTGATGTTAAATATGTCACTAAACCTTAAAGGAAAAGGCTTTAACCGACTTTTTATGACATTCTTGTAATTGTGGCAAAATTGATGCAAATTTCCTGAAAAAATCTATTTCACAAGTTGCTCATCCAAATGGCAATATTGCTTGGAATATCAATAGTACTTTTTCATCTAACAATTATCCATGTATTAGTGAAAAATCGTCAATAGTTTTATCCCGCCACGGAAGAGTGGCTACATCCTCCCCGAGGGCTGTTTCAGTGTTTATCATCTTATATAAAAAAGTAGATAATTATTGTCCAAGTGAAAAACATCTCTAAATTAACTTTATTAAACCAGAAACAAAGTAAAACTATGACATCTTGACTAGAAACTCAGAAAACCAAATGCTGGACCAAAAACTGTAACATCAAAACTACAATTTTATACCCATTTTATAAAAATGCTTCTAAATTCTAGGATAACAGGATCAGACTTATAAATATTTCTGGGAATATGGGGATGTGTTACTTTCATTAAAAAATACTTTGCTCAATGTACACTACACTTTAAGGGAAACGAGAAAAATCTACTGTCAAATTCTACTCCTAGCTAATTGTACCCCAGTCTCCCCTACAGATCTAGAGAAATTGCATAATTTTGAATATTTTATTTTTAGGCGATTAATATCTGAACTGCTCTCGAGAATACAGTTTTAGTTACTTTAGTCCTTCAATTACTTAGAAAAAGATAGCTTGACAAAGTTTTTGCTCAAAATGGCGCACAGAAAATTTGACATTTCGGCGAATTTGTTAAAATTGCTTTTATTTTCTTTCCTGATAAGAATTCTGGTTGCCAATTTGTCTTCTTGAATAGTTTATCTAAATCACTGGAGTTTGTAAAACATTAATGTAAAAAATTTAAATTCAGAGACTGTAAACCCTTTAAGGACGAGAGGATCGAAAAATGGGGGTCAGAGCTAATTTCTTTCTCTTACTTCTTAGAGCTAAATATAACTTTAGAAATCCGTAATAATACCAAACTTGTTTTAGGACACCGGTGTCCCAATCGTCCTTTAAGGATTAATTCGCGTGTTTGACAGCGGATTGCCGACTCCCCTAATATTAGATTTTTTACTGCTCGAACTCTACGGAGAGAGCAGTAATCTCTCGATTCCCCCCCCCCGCGGAGACCACTTTTCCCAACAAGTCTTTACATTTCAGACGATTTCTGAGAAATGTCGTCACGCTGTTTGTCCGTTTGTCCATTCGGCTGTCATCAGCTCTAGAGGCCAAACGGTTAGAGATAGAGACTTGGAACCTTCGGGAGACCCCCCATAAGTCGACCCAAGGATCGTTAGCATGCCCCTCATTTTCCCCCCAACCCTACCCTTCCTCTCCAAAACTATGTTTTTTAGGGATTTCTCGAAAACGCGTCGTGCGATTTTCTTCATTTTTGGATATGTTTTAGAGATTACCCAGGCGGACATCTCGTCCATATACGAAAATTCCGTTGAATCATTCCTAGTTACGGTTTTTCAAGGTCAAAGTAAAAGAGACACTAGAGTGCGCATTTATCAAGCAAATGGGGTCGTGTTTGGGGTCATTGGAAAGGTCTTGGAATTTTCGACAAAAGTGAACCGGTTCCAAACGGTTTTGAATCGGTAATGAACCGGTTCATAACCGATAAAAAAAATTTATCTGAAAATCAATCCTATTACTTTTTAAAATATTTTGTGGGATCTTTTGAGAGATTTATGTACCGGTTCAAATCGGTTGAGAACCGATAAACGGTAAGTGTGCGCTTTGCCACACCTTTTTCAAAAAAAATCATATACTTATTCTTTTGTAACGAACTAATTCCAAAATATGAACATTCTGTTCAAGTATTTCTAATACATTGACTGAATGGGTTATTGTCAATTGCTGCACGAATTAAAAGGTCATTCGAACTAAGGACAAACCCGAATTAGCGAAAGTCCACTGTACTTAACTGTTTGACTCTAAATTCTATATTTTCGAAATTCAAGCATGTCTGAAACTGCCCTACACTCCCATAGCCATAAAAAGTTTTTGAATAAAAAACGCTAAAGCTGTGATTTTTAACGTATACATTTATGTATAATTAGCAAAAGAAATCAGCTAAATTCTTGAATTGATGTAAAAGTGCATTAAGATTGCACCATATCAAAGATTTACAAAGCTATTGTTAGTCAGAGTAATACAGAATTAAAGCAATATCGTTTTTTATTTGATATTTTAGTCATTATATCTAAAAAAAATTAAATGAAGCTTATTATCTGTTTAAGAAGCCATATCGTAACGCGGTCTGTTCTATTTATATCAAGAATTAATAAATTGTTAATTTATTAATTTTCAATTACATCATCTGTAAAATGTATAGCACGAAAAACTTCAATATTAATCCAATATTCACTGCTAGCCAAAAATAAGTCTTAATCAATAATTTAATTGAAGGCTGAATTTGTAATGGCAAGCAAAAGAATCACAATTGCAGCAAGCCATCGAGGGCATCTAAACTTTTCGATAGTAACTGAATAAATGTGTGTGATTTGTTTAATTTACCATCCATTCTATATGAAATTGTGTATGTGGCGTGTCTAAAATAATCTACCCAAATGCTCTAATCGCTGATCGAATAGAAGAGCTCTGCTGGCTCTCCCATTGCTGAACAAACAATTTGAGGCAATATTAAGTAGAAGAATTGGGTATACTAAAAGAGAGTGCCCCAAATTTTAGTACCTCTATTTGTTTTTTTTTCTATTCTGGGGGTCCTTTTGATCCTCCTCTGGAAAGGTCCTTAGCCGCAAGAAGTCAGGAGTGTGTGGCGCGTTGGTGCGACAGGGATGGCCAATATATAGCAGCTGGCTGGAAGCACTTCACCCTTGGTGTTGTCTCGTCAACTAAATTCTCACGACTACCACAGCTCTTAGTCTGTGACTAAATGCGAAGCGCAAGTCGGGGTTCTTTCTCCTGTATTTGTGGCTCCTTCACACACTTCTTCCACTATCTCACCCGGCCTCAATGGGAAAGGCACACGGTCGATACTTGGAATTATTATTAAACACATAAAACATAGCAGTAATACTCCATGCTTATTTTAAAATACTTACCCAAAAAAAGAGAGTGAGCGAAAGAGACGGTTGTTGGGTGTTTGGAAATAGAGACTCTGCCTTAGCATTATGTTTATGGCCTGGTATACTATGATATAATTTCAACAAAAATTTCAAACTATAGTTGCTCGCTTTTTTTTATACGAGTATTGGGAGCGTACAACTAACTTTGGATTAATATTTTCTCAACTACATACAAGAGATAGACGCAAGCTGAGTGGAGTAAAATTGTGAAAATAGCGAGGTAATAAGCCACACATTTACCATTTCAATTGTGTATTTGATATTGTACTGTAAAATATTCTTCTTAGTCATTCTTCTTTCTATTGCCCTCTCCTCACCCATTTCACATTAGTAAGAGCTCTAGAAAAAAAAAGAAATACAATGGTGAGGGAAAAATCGCGGAATGCTCGAATTTGTATTTACTCATCATCATTGTTTTTGGACTATGTACCGGTTTATTACTGATTCAAATTGAATAAGAAATCACCTCGAAAAACTGCTCTAAAATAGTATCGAAATCATAGAATTCAAATGTTTATCAGAATTTAATGCTGTTTATGAAAAGTTAAGAACGGAGGTTATAATAAAATTGGTAAACAGAAGATTAGATTAGTTTGGCAATCTTGCTCTTTTTTTGACTGACTTAGCCCCAAAATAAATGTGATACATAGTAAATCTAGAGCAGGGGTGTGCAAGAACCGTTGAAACCGAATAAACGTCAAAATAAGTTTGCTCTGGTAGCGTTTTGACCATTGACGTACATGTTTCATTTGACGTTTATTCGGTTTCAACGGTTCTTGCTTCTTGCACGCCTCTGATGCCTCTGATCTAGAGCCTACAACTTGAGAAGTAACATTCCCACCGTCCGATTCTGAAGGTTGGAATCAATGCTAAGACGGCGATGGACATGTCGTGTGGAACAAATAAAAAATTAATTGAAAATAAATTTAAATTCAATAAATTAATTATCGGTTCAATACCGATTTATAACAGTTCCAAAAGAGATAGTCCCGTAGTCCATGGTGGAAAGTTCGGTTCAAAATAAAAATCCGTGGTCGAAAATATCAGGCTTTATTTTGGACTTTATCTTATTTAGGGACAGGAAAGAAATCGTTCCTGGAAAAGCATAATTTCGACCTCCGAAAGCACCAAAGAGCACCGAAAGCCGAGGTAAGAAAATGATTTTTATTCTGGACTTAACCTTCTACCCAACGACTACTGGACTACCCCTTTGAATTAAACTTTATTTCGGTTTCTATACTTTCTTATAACAGTTTAATTAAGGGACCCCTACCGGTACGTTGCAAGTTGAAATTGGTTTAGAATTTAATAAAATAGTAAAACATTTCAAAACCATATAGTTTGAACTTGAATCCATTATAGGTGACTTATACGAATTTAAGTGTATGTCTTTAACTTTGAAATCATCTTTTACGATACTGGGGCTCATTATTGTATTATATTGTAATTTATTGCTGAAATGTGGCCAGATCATTAATTAAAGACGAGGTAAAGCTCCAAGTAGACTTAGGGCCCAAATAGATCCAAGCCTCGAAAATATTTAGCCTGAAAAATTTGGCAAAGAGCTTAGGATCATCAATTAGAGGTTCCTTACATAAATTTCCTTTACTTAGTCAGCCTTTACTCAATTAGGCTGATTGATCTTTCAGAGTCCAATATCTGGGACTAGGTTCTTTACCTACATTTCTACAATTTTAAGACCTAAATTTTCTGGAGGATCAGCCAGTATTCTTGTACCGTGAAGTCGTTGTTAAATAAAAATACGATACAATGAACAACAATTAAAACAAAAATTTTGAAAAACGATCAATTGATTTTTGCTAAAGTTTTGTCAAAATTTTAGCTGAAGTCAAAGTGGGAAATTGGGTTTAACCTTTTGTCCTTCAATTCCACTTTATTTTGACAATGGGATTTTCTTCAAAGTCAAATTGAAGAACAAAAGATCAGATCGAATTTTTCAGTTAGTCATCAGTTAATATACATAGGCATTGAATAAATGAGCAGTAAAAAGTTAAAATTGATCAGTAACAAAAAAACTTTGAAACAGTGATATTTTTGTCCAAATCTTGGCAAAGGGAAAATAAAGGGCTTTACACTTTATATGGAACTATTTTAAATATTAAATATATAAATTAGGTCCATTTTTGTAAAGATTTAAGGTTTTTACTAATCATAATTAGATATTTTACTGCACATTTTTAATTTTTTACTGCCCATTTAGAACTTTTTACTGATCGTTTGTTTTTTGCCATATACATATACGGTCGAAATAGAGCACTTCAAAATATATTATTTCCCAATGACAAAATATTTTTTTTTAACTTTTAACAAGATCCAGTTGGAAGCTAATATGTATGAGTAAGCCTCTCTATATTCTCTATGGAAGGAGATCCTTTTGACAGGTTTTTAGTCCTTTTAGCAAACAAATAACAAACCGTTCTTTTACATTTATTTTTTTTATACAAGGATAAGAGTTTATCAATTGCTTATTCTGAGTTACCAAGTCACTAAAGATTATTAAATGAAATCCTAACACCTTTAACTCTAAAACAAACTAGTAACCTAAAGAGACTATGACCCTAAAATACTAACATTTTAAAATGAGTACTTTTAAACTTAACTTTATGCCCGTAAATTTAATGTTATCTTGGAAAATAAACAAAATTCTTCAAGTTTTCTCCTTGAAAAAATAAATAAAATTGTAAAGAATTTTAGCAAAAAATGGAGACAAAGTTAAGAGCATCGTCAAGGAAAAAAAAGCTCCAGATTCAAGCTCTCGCGGAGCTACTCAAAGCATCCGTGATGTCCCCTGGTGGTGAAAAGAGGCATCACGCGCCATCAGTTGTCTCGTTTTTTCTACTGTTTTTTGTTCACGCTCATCGTCTGTCTGTCTACCCTTCTGCGAAGCGCTCCCCAGAGCACACAAAAAACTCATTGAAAAAGGTTGAAAACCCAAAGGCGGATTTTAGCCTTGGGATGCATTATGAGATTTTGTGAAGGAGAGAAAAATGAGACATACATGTTTTACGTATATCTTTGTCTCTAAAAATTGATAAAAAAAATTAAATTTTCAAGTGACAAAATTTCTTTTTTTATTTTCTTCATAGTCCAAAATTTCTATTTCTTCAAAGGACAAATTGCATTTGACACATTTAAAAGATAGGGGGAAACAGGTTTATTTTTTGGCCTTTTTTGGTAGGGGAAAGTACTCTCCTTTCGAATGTTCATGCCTTCGAATAATGTGAATTTTCTTTTATTTTTCGTAAGAGACTTACACATTTCTATTAAATATTAGTTAGCTTATCATCAATATTTATGATTATGTGATAATTATTTATAAGTCTCTTAGGAAAAATAAAAGAAAAATCACGGTATTCGAAGGCATGAACGTTCGAAAGGAGAGTTCTTTCCCCTATCCCTTACGATTCGAAATTTAAAAACTTTATAATATTGGCAGGTCAAACTAATAAATAATTAACATGACCTTTATTTTTCCTTCATTCTTTCCAAAAACCGTGTTCTTCTTGGGAATCTTTAAAAACGCATCCTGCGATTTTTTTTTATTTTTAAATATGTTTTAGAGGCCGACTCGGTGATAATTTCATATAAGAAAATACTGTTGAATTAAAGATTTTTCAAGGTCAAAGGTTAAAAATGCTCTAGAGAGCGTATTTTTATAAACCGAATAGGGTGATATTTGGTATAGTTCCAAAGGTCATGCAATTTCTTACAATTCTGAAAAGGGTATAATTGATTATGAATCCATATAATAAACCAGTTATGAAACTATAACTAATTTTTATCTGAAGTCCAATTGTAGTATTGTTAGCAAATTGCACAATCACAGTAAAAACTTTTGGACACTGACCAAAATATTGGTAAAAATTTTCTTTAGAACAATTTGTTACAGGACAAATATGTACCTAGAAAAGGTATTTATTCGTTCCAATATTTTTCCTCACGGTTTTGTTAAGAATAGTGACAATTGGGTAAGTTTTCTTTTAGAACCGTTTCGATACCGTGGAATACCTACAAATTTCAGTAGATTTCGTTTTATACAAATTTGATCTGTGAGTTGGAATAGAATTTTGTTGCGCTCTACTGTTTTGTTCCCACTGTCAGGAACAAATTTGTAGATTTTTTTCATAAAAATACTATCCCTACATTTGTAACATATTCGTTTCAAAAATTTTCGGTGTCCGTGGACGATTTAATTTTTGGAACAAAGATCGTTAATAATATGGGGAATCCTTTTGTCTCTCTTAAGAAGTACAAATTTGTTGCTAAAAGTCGGAACCAAATATAGACATTTAGTTCCAATTATCGGGAACAAATTAATGCAATTTAAAAGATCTCGTCCGTTTCGTCTAACAGTTAAGGTCTGTACTTCAGTCGAAATGGATTTCGATGGCGAAAGTTCATAAGGAACATCAAATAAAATTCAGCTTAACAGTGTTTTATACAGACTTGTGCATTACAAAATCACATGCGAGTGCTGGTAGCAGGAGGGGAAGAAATCTCGGGAATCTCAAATTAAAAAAAGTGAAACCGTAAATATTATAGCTTGAAAAATGCCACAAATTTAACGTCTTCCTCGCTGCGATGGTGACTTTCGGAACAAATTAGTTACTAATATTGAGTATCTTTTCGTTACTCCTGGAGGGTACAAATTTGTTCCGAAAATTTTCAGTGTTCATGGATGAGCCACGTTGCGGAAAAAATTCGTTTTCATATTAGGTATCTTATTGAGTCTCGTAGAAAGCACAAATTTTTTCCAAAAACTTCTGTGTCCGTGGACGAGCTAATTTTTGGAACATTATTTTATTATTTATTTATTTTGATGTACCGGTTTTTCTTCGCCATTTTGTACATTTTTCATTTTACAAGTTTTTATACAGATTTAATTCGAGGAGAGATGGAACACCTTTTTTATATTCAATATTGCGGATGCGTTTTGAATGCGAGACAAAGACGAATCTCACTGGTTTATCATTTGAAGACTCTAAATTTCAAATATCAATATTAGAAAAGCTTAGACGAAAAAAGTCACTTCGAAAAATAGTATTTAAAAGAAGTTGCATTTTGAGACACTCAAAAAAAGTGCGCGTGAGATGGAACACCCCTAATTTTAGCAAAACATTTCTAGTTTATTTTATTAATTTAGAATAGTGATTTTAGACATGAACACTATTTCATTGAATTTATTGGGGTTTATTATATTTTTTCAGTATAAATGATTTATTTTGTGGAATATGTGGCTCATATTACTTCGATGGCAATTTCGTTGAGTGTATCAAATCAATCTTACCATAAATTTTGGGAAAATAATATCTAAGATTTACTTGAAAAGATTTTGAAGAACATTGATCAAAATTCACACCGGAAGTGTTGCCAAAACTATTAAGTTCCATCTCTCCTCAACCCCCAAATACACGTATTCTTATGACGAAATAAATATTTTTGACCATTTTTCAGACATCCAAAAAAATTCAATTTTAATTTTTTCGTACAATTTTAAAGGTAGAAAGCTGTAACTTGGGGGTTTCCAGTAGAATGTTGAAGGGCACAAATAGACCAAATGAGGTGGAGATTGTGAATAAGGTGTAGGCAGGAGGCGAAGTGGTCCATCTCTCTCACTGTTCCATCTCTCCTCGAATGATTATATGTGTCGATTTTTTTCCGGGGAAGAAACTTCCCGAAATCGTCAAACTCGTGAACACTATACTTTTAGGTGCGATTCTTTCATAATCGCACCTACTAATAAAGAGTATATATTTGGAGCAAACCCTGATGCCGCAAATGAGCAACCGAATTTTTAGAAATCGGCGGTTCCTGAGATATTTTGAAAAATGTGTAAAAACTCAGTTTTTTCTGAATTATATCGAAATACTATTATGCTTTTTCGCTCCTTTTATGTTTATTTTGTAACTTCGCGGATCGCGGTGTGTTCGTGGATTTTAGTGGGCCGCGGAATTTTTCGTGTATTTTCGTGGATCGCGGTGTTTCTCCCGGATTTTCTCGGATCGCGGAATCGTTCACGAATTTTCGCGAACCGCGAAATTTCTCGCGGATTGCGGAATCTTTTGCGGACCGAAGAATTTCTCACGGATTTACGCAGCCGGCAGAATTTATTGTGGATTTTCCCGGGCTGTGGATTTTTTCGCGGATTGCGGAATAGTTTCTGACCCATTTTGGCATTAAAGTTTTACATGTATTTTTGTACATTTCTGACAATCGAATTTGCACTCTTCAATTTTCAACGACCTCGAGTTGCACGCATTTCGAGGTTTCCTGTAATGAATCTCAGCTAGCATCAGGTCATCTGGACTGGACTTCGATTTTGCCCCCAATTCGAATTTGCAATGAAAGAATCACACATAGCATAAGCCCATTTAGGCTTATCACTGACTTTGTTTCTTCTCCGAGAAAAATTATATCCGCATATTTTGTAGTCACCGATATTAGCTGGTTTTGTGAAATGCCCATGATGATTGACGATTCATAATTTTTACGATTTTCTACAATTTTTTGAAAGAACAAAACTGATCGTGAAAATCATAAAAATTGGCTCAGCTGTAATTCATAAGATTTCTCACACAGTGGATGAGTTTTGTTGTTTTGCATTTTTTTTCTCCTCCGCCTGATCGAAAAAAACTGCAGGCGTGCTGAAGGTCAGAGAGAAAAGGAAAGACATGGTGAAAAATGCGACCAAAAATCCACGCGTTATCTTGTGGCGAATTGCTGAACAGTTTTGAGTAGAATTTCTCGGAAGCTCGGAAAGCTATCAAAAGCTCATGAAAATTTCCAATTTGCAGCATCTTGTTTAAAATTTAATTGCAAAAAAACTGTTAGGAGTTTTTCCAATTCTAATGTACCATTTGAAAGCTAATGAAATGTAGATTGGTACAAAAATAATTATTTATTCGGAAAAAATTATATTCTCGGTACAAAGATGCAATGAAAACTGTCATTTTTTGGACAATTTTCAATTGAAAAATACTTGGAAAATTTGTATGAAAAGTGAAAGAAGTGAAACAGGCATTTTATAGAGCATGTCTTTACGAACAAAATTAAAAAAAAAATATACCTCTCTATCTTTCATATTCTAGGAGATAATGCAGCCTCTTTGTGGCATGTTTTAGGAGTATACGAATGTTTGGAAAATTATATTACGAAAGGAAAACCGTTTTTCAAAAAATTAAAACATAGAATTAAAAGATAATATAAAAAACTACCCTCAGTTAAATTTTCAAAGAAATATCTCAAAAATTGTAAGACTTGATACACTTTTAATTTTGGGTTTTTGTATGGAGCCGCCATTTTCTGGCTTTATTATCCTCTTAAGATACTTTAATCTGCAAAGAGACGATATAATGTGGTATACGTGGAATATCTGTGGTTTTACGTCCATCGCCGTATTAGCGTTAGCATCTATCCCCTAGCTAGAACAAAACGATTGAGTAGCTCTTTTGGAGGTTTTTTAAGTCTCTGTTTTGAGAAACAACGTTTGAAAAATGTGTAACTATTTTTTATTAAGTTTTTGAATTAATTTGCAATTTTTGTAATACATTTCTTTTGTATACAATATTTCCAAAAATCTTTTTTTTTATTTAATGTTGTATTATTTGTTTCTTATAGTAAAGAACTTGTATTCTTTTTTATATACTTTTGCTAAATAATTTAATTTGTGAATTTATCTATTTGTATACATCTAACCCCCTTTATGAATCTCATTCCCATTCTAATTAGATAGGGGAAGTGCTTATAATTTTGGACAGTCTGCTTATAAGCATCGATGTTCCAAGTTTGAAGTGCGATATTTTCTATATTAATTGACATTTCTTGTTACTCTCTTTTCAGAAGGGTTGTTTAGAAACTTAGCAAGCTATTTATCGTCTTATTTTTATTAAAATTAGTTTTAATACGTTTAAAAATGAATTGATAAGTAGAGGTGACCTTGGCTCTTATTTTGCACAACTTGTTTATTAATTTGTCGAACTTGGCTGTAAATTTGGAAAGCTAATCCGCCTCAATAGGATGCCCATTGTTCTTCATTTGATGAACCAATCTTACCAAGTCCTCTTCCTGTTCATGTAAGGGAAACGTAGAATGTCACAAGAAGCCCGGAAACTTTTCATATCATTCATTAAAGTGAGTTGACTTCGGTGCTCCAAGTACGTGCGGATTCGCTCATTCCCTGACCTTTCCGGGAGCCTTTCAAGGCATTTCTCGCTACATCTCTTTCGTAGAGATGATGCTCCTTTGTTTCTCCAGGCATTTGTCCAACCTAGTCATCACAAAAGCTAAAACTTCACGAAATTTCGTGAGAAAAACACCTGTCCAAAATAAGAATCATCACCTCACTGGTGAATGTCTTAAAAAATTTCCCATTTTTCACACGAAAAATATAATTCACAAGGCAAATCTCACTTCAGGTCAAATGTACAAATCATCAGTAACGTGAATCAACACAATATTCCATGAATATTCAATAATATCACTCAAAAACAGCGAACAAACTTTGTTAGTACTTCACCAAAACTAAATAAGACTGAAGTAAGCCACGAAGTTCTGTCATATTTCTCGTAAGCAATTGCTCCCACTGAATTTTCAACAAAGCAATTTCAACTCAAATCATATTCAAATTTTAACGTATTTAGTGTTAAAATCTTCCAAAAAGAACAAATATTTAGATAGAATTCATTATTCATCAAATATTAGAATAAAAATCCATCATTTTAATCAATTTATTTTTAGTGTCCAATGTTATCCTCAAAGTGTCCAAAATAAGAAACTGGACAAAATTATGAGCATTTCCCCTACATAAAAAAATCTTGAAAATTTTGAAAAATGAGTCCTTTGGCCTCTATGATAGGAATAGACGCGTAAAAAATCGGAAAATGAATAAATACTAAGGCATCATTTTTTATAAGTCTTGTAATTCGCATAATTATGCTGAAACATATGCCTCTCAGTAAAGTAAAGAAACGAGTTAAGAAAATATTGAAAAAATCGTATGATTACATGCATACTGTTCTCTCTTGAAGTTCGAGCATTATAATACCAGCTTCAAATTCAATAGCATTTCGAGCAAGTATTATCTGACTATTCATTGCACACATACTTATTTCAGCGTCTCTCTCTCCCTTTTATATGCCATCATAAATTCTTATAAAAGACTTTAACTAAAACTTCCAACATTCATAATCTACCTGAGGGATTTCCACCTCTCTCTTTCTCTCCCCTGCATCACAACTTCCACAGCCGAAAGAGGAGTAACAGTTGAGGAAATGAGTTCCAGATGATCCAGGTACAGAGTAACCGTTCCATAAAAGACATTACTTAATATATACCACAGACACACGAAGATATTACGAAGTACTAATTTCCATAGAGAAATTGTGCAGCACGGAAAAATATGCCAGACCATGTCTGAGGAGGTTTCTGTGGCAAGAGGTCTTCGGCATTACCTTCAAGCACATTCTAAAACGCTTAACCTTTTGGTCATTTTCCCGCCACGACCAGCTACTACCCCAAAATTTTGACGTCAAGATCGCGGAGGAATTTCTAGTAATAATCTATTAATAATCGCCCAGTGTCTTTCAGATATGGAAATATTCATGTTACAAAATTGTAGCTAAAATGTTGGTGTGCTTTAGCTTGAATCGTGGTGAGTTTAGTGTACGTTGGTATAGCAGGGTCAACTTTTATCTAGCCACTACTTCTGCACTCGTCGCAGACGAGGAAGTGTCTCAGTTGACGGCAAAGTTCGTTGACACTAGACTTAAGACAATTGAGAGAATGAGAGACCCGAAAATATATTTGGAGCTTGCTAAGTGAAGTTCATTACAGGTAATTTAAGTATTGAAGCACCAACGCAACCAGCGCCTCTATTGGTAGTATAGCATATCTAGTATATTCGAGAAACTTAATAAACTTACTGCAATACTAAAACCTGTTTTGTTTGAAGATAAAAAAATGTAAAATATTATCGAATAAGATTAATTGGCATAATGCATGTCATTGAATAAACGTTATGAAACTACTTTGTGCATATCACAGTTTTATATCCATATAGCAAATGTCGTTCTTATCGTTTAAAAAGAATCAGGACCTCTGTTTCTTTTTTCTATCTCTGCATATTTTTGAACTAGTTTTTTCTATCTTTTTTCTGGGATCTGACGGATATTCTGTTCTCTTCAATTCTTCCGGTGTTCGTCAGGATCTACTTTCTTTTTTCCAAAATAAAACAAAAATAAAATGAAAATATTACGAAGTACTAAAAAGCTGAATCTTTTTATTTTGGAAAAAAAGAAAGTAGATTCTAACGAACACTGGAATAGTATTTTTTACTTCTAATTTTTTTCTTAAAAAATTGAATCCATGAATCTTAACACAATAAATTTAAAAACAAAATTAAAATTACACATTTTTAAGCTCGAAAGCAAATCTGTTACTTTTTTACTAAAAGTGTCCCTTGATGCATATTGTCGTATCTGTCAGGGTGTTCATATGTCAATTGGTTTGCAAAAATGAAAGACACAAAATGATAGGGTAAAATTGAATAACTTAGGGTGGAGTCTACACTTTTGAATATTATATACACTGTTATATACACTAACGATATATCAAAATAAATAAATACTAATAATTTTGTTTTAGTATTTAATCTTTATTTATTTAAAATATGTTTTATTCTGAGTTAGCCTCTTAACATTCTAAATTAAGAATGACAAAGGATCAACTTGCTTGAGTCAGGAAGGAGTATGCAGTACCTTGTTCCAGAAATGTATGAATGATAAATCCATTTAGCGGCCCTTTACTTCTAACAAATTGCCCAAGCAACCAAAAAAGAGCAAAATTTTTAGTGAAAATTTATTGACTCATATCATCTGAAAATTTATTGAATTCTCTTTCTAAGTTCATTAAAATCTCAAAAAGTGAGTTACCCCTTATAATTTCTAAGGAGCGATATATATAAGGTGGAATCACCACTTCTCGCCAGTGTGTCCCACTTTTCGCCACTCATATTGAAATACTATTTTTCGCGATTTATGAAATAAATGACCCGCAAAGTTCTTTGTATTTTTACTGCTGCTACGTATAGAGTCGAAAAATAATAATTATTCGTTTTGGATTTACGATTTTGAGCATTTTTTAGAGTAATATTTTTAGCAAGTGCATCGAATCCAGTATTTCTTACCAAATATACTAAGTGTCATCAAATTTTCATGAAGCAAAAAATACCTTTTCGGATTAATAATTTGTCCATTGAACATTTAATTACACTTGTGGAATACATAAAATTTGTATTTAGTTAATTAATATTTCATTTTATATTATTTTTATAAAAGAATGAGGCATGGCGAAAAGTGGTAATATTTTGGAATGATTTTACCACCTGTCAAAATCTCCTTTCAATAGGCGACGCTAACTTAACTTCGCAGATTGTCAATTGTCAAATCTGCATTGTTTACTTTCTGCAATAGACCTATAATTTGATTTCTCAAATAAAAGTGAAAAAATCGTTTAAAGTGAGTAATAATAAGGTGATTATGAGGAAAAAGAAATGCTAAATATATTCTCTTTATAACATTGCCTAAAATAATCGAGTTTGAACCTTTTCAAGTGGGTGAAAAGTGGCGACGAAGTGGTTATTTTTGCATTGTTAATAAAAATTAGTTTTTTTTAGGTATAGTCCAGAGTTAAATTCTAGGACTATTGTTTTGACGAATCTAGAGCCAACACATCTAAGTAGTTTTGTGACAAATTTGAGATATCTTGTAATAAGAGTTCAAAAGTTATAATAAAATTAATTCCTTTTTTCCTAAACATAGCGATAAGCGGTTACTCTACCCTGTGTTGAGGTTTTGAATTTCTGAATATATAGCAATTTGAATAAATTTTAATTAGCTAGTTGTTCAATTGTCTGCAATAAATCCTAATTGGAAATTTTTCTTTAAAAAAGTTGTCCTAAACTTTATAGATTAATCTTACGTCTAAATCCCGTATTACGATGTTGATTAATAAAAGTGACGACCATATTATAGAGAGGTACATTTTTTTAAGGAACTGTGGAGTCACGTGAACTAAAATCAACTCCCAAATGATTTTTTTTACTTTTCATTGAACTCAATTAATCCATGTCATTTTATCCTTTTAATACCATTTTATTTATTATAAGACAGTTTCATTCTTTAATAATTTTTAAACGATTAATTATATCATTTCTGTTATACAAATTAAAAATTAAATATTCCAAAATCAATATCATCCTTAGATAATTATTAAAATATTTAAAATTGATTCAAATAATTATTTTTAAAGTGTACAATTTTCAATATCTTTTTTTCTAATATTTAAAAAAATGTTTGTTTTTCGTGAATTAGATTTATATAATATTCCCTGAAACCTTTAAGGACGATAGGGCAGCGGTATCCCAAGAAAATATTTTCTACGATCATCTAATTGTAAAGTTATGTTATTCTCTAAAAAAAATCTGATAAAGTGATTTTATCTGATCTCCAATTTTTATCCCTTTCGTCCTTAGAGGGTTAATTCTAAAGATGAATAAATTTATATTTTTTTAAATTGTTTATTTCAACTGTTTGGCCCTTGATATTACTTCTTTAAACAATTATAATACTAATACAGCTAAGTAAAATTAATAATATAGGACACATAATTCTTTTTTTGAGACTCACGAATTTTTTTAGTAACCAACTAATGCTGACTTGCTGGATGTTTAAAATCAATAAATTGAGGAAAATTTCTGTAAAGTTTGTGCAACCCTGAGATGGGATGTTCGTCAGAGTGCTACTATGTAACGATAATATATCAATGGTAAACATCTGTGTGCTCTTAAAATATTAAATCCATATGAATACACGTCTGAAACATTTGAATGCAATTTTGTAGTAAAACTACCAGAAGTGTAATAATTTCTTCTCAAATACTTGTACATTTTCGATTCTATTTCGTTCATTACAATTTTAATAGCAGTTTCAAACTAATACACATCAAATGTTCCTTTCTTAAAAGAATGTCTATTTTCAGAGATTTTAGGTGAGTACACAAAAAAATCTAAATGAATAAAAGAAAGAGAAGTAAAAGAGAGATTGATAGAAATAATAACACCTGGGTATTTATAAGTTGAATATGTGGTTCTAGAACGAGTCTCTTTTTAGTATTCATGTCTCATTCGGGAATCTCTTTGTCTGGACAACAAAGAATAGGTAAAGTTTTTGAGTATCACGATGGAAAAATTATTTATATTTGTCTGTAATGAATTTATATTTTTATCGAAAATCTTCAATAGAAACCTTCCTTCTGAATGTAATGCTTTAGGCCAAGGTAGCCTAGAATATGAAAAATTATAAACGATAATGCGAAGTATAAATAGTCCATCCAGACTGCTGAAGTATCAGTACCGAAGGAGTAGTAAGTGAGAACAGCAGTTCCATTTCGAAGACAATTCGTTGATGTAGTGCATTCAATGTAGTCGATCTCCCGCCAAAATTGAATGGATATCGCTTCATTCGTAAGAAAAAAGAGCGATGTGTATTTTATAAAGGGAAATTTACTTACGTTTACATAAAACCCTCCAAAGATCATCATAATATAGTCAAGAGGCATTGAAACCTCATTAACTATGTTCTCTTCTATGAAGACACCCGCGATCATGAATCCATAGGCCATAGAAGTCACAGCAGCAAAAGAACAACTTAAAGATATCGCAATATACGTCCACATATCGCTAAAGAAATCCAAGGATATATACATGATACCCACGAATATAAAGGACTCGATAAAAGTCCGAGGGAGCTGTGATAAAAACATTTAATAGTTTTGAAATAATAATGAAACAAAACTCCCAAACTTACCTGTTCAAGAACAGAAGCTGTATAAAAAGCAGAGACACTGAACAGTTTCTCCCCAGTCTCTCTTCGGATCAGGGCTAATTGTGGGCAAAAGAACATAATCACTAAACAATAATTTGTGCCGACGATTTCAACGCACAAACAAAAGATTGCTCCCTCAATATCCTGGATAGAAGTTTGTGACATCTTCTCAGTGACGCTCTGATAGAAAAGTGATAGGAAAATTGATGAAATCATATAAACACAGCTCCTAGTAACTGCCTCCTTCAATGATCTTCGAGAAACCAAGCTTGATCGTTTCAGAAGGTAGAAAACCTGAAGAATCCAAGAAGTAGAGAGTTGACTAGGTTGGATCTTTACAGGATTTGGCTTGGTTTCTTGCGACCGTAATTTTGCAACCATGATATCAAGTTCAGGTTTTTGCGATATGATCTTCACGTAATATTCAATCGGATTGTAGTTTTCTGGACAAATGAACCCAGCTTCGCGAAACTTATCTTCAGCTTGGCTTGTGGTTCCCTGGAATACAATTCTTCCTTCGCGGAGAAGGATCATGTGAGAGAAGCAGTGGAAGATGTCAGAAGTTGGTTGATGAATCGAACAGACAATGCCTTTGGGGAATGTCTGTGATTGTGGTTCCCAGAGATCTTTCTCCGATGTCACGATTTCCATCTTGGAATTGGTGTTATTCTCAGAATTTTCATTAATCCCACAGAGGTTTTTTAGAGTCTTGATCACTAAAAGAGCATTGAAACTGTCCAATCCGGTGGTAGGTTCGTCACAAAACAAGAAGTAGGGTTCCCCAAGTAACTGAAAAGTTCCATTTATTAATCATGGTTTCAACTATCCTTAACCGGTTTCAATCCTTACTTCTGTAGCCAAATTGAGCTTCTTCCTCTCGCCTCCAGAAAGAGTCCCAATTCTCGAATTAGCTAGAGAGTTGAGTCCCAGTTGTACAAGAATTTTCTTGATGGTTATCCTCAATTGAATCTGTGGCATCTTCCGGGAATATTTGAGTAACCCAATAAACATTAGATGTTCCTCAACGGTCAGAGCATTGATCAGACTATCACTCTGTGGCACAAATCCCGAGATGCTTGTCATTTCCTCGCGATCAACTTCCCTCGAGTTGATCGTGAACTTTCCCGCCAATTTGTTTCCACGAATTCTTCTAGAGATTGCCGCCAAGAGAGTGGTTTTACCAGCTCCACTTGCACCCACAATGGCAACGAGATCACCAGTGGATACTTCACCGGACACATTCTGAAGAATATGATGGGTTTCTGGCGTTCTTTTGCACTTCCACCACCAATAACTATTCTTCCGACGGATGCTGTAATTAACATCCGCCCAACGTAATGTCACTTCCATTCCCGCAACCAGACTAAACAGATACTCCTGCTATCTTAACTTCCACCAGAAAATTAAAAATTTCTTTTTGCAAATACTTTTCAATGAACTCATAAATTTAGATTTTGATAGCGAAGCTTTGGGAGGAATTAAATTTATACCCTGACCTTCTCTGACTGAGAGGTACCATGTACAGTGTACACTTAGATAAAATTGTAAAAAATGTAATTATTGTTCCTGTACGAGCTGAAATATTAGTTTGAGCAGTGACTGCGGTCTATATGCATTACCTATGCATCTGCATTCGTTGCAAACTGTGTATCATTTCCAATAAATACAAATTCGAAATAAATGCTGAAAGCGCAGTTGCTGATCTCACATACCATATCGATAGCTCAGAATAAGACTCGAATAACTCGTAAATAGTAAACTTTGCAGGAGAGCGATTTTAAACGGAGAATTAATATTCTACATATAAGATTTTTAAGATTTAAGAAGCATATAACTTTGAGAATATATCGACCACTCAGAATATAAGTCGAATAACTCGATTTTTTACAAAAACCGTTTTATTCGCTTTTTGGATACTTCTTTATACCCTCTATCTTCCCTATGAGTATTATAGATAGATAGATTGTATAGGGAGCATGGTACGATCTGTGGGCTGCAGACACCTAGGCTCTATTTGAGCCCCTTATGTCTACCCAACAAACCTTACTCCAATTCTTTTAAAACCTGGCTGAACTGCAGAATATCCTGAGCTGCCGCTCTTTTGATATCCCCCAGTGTCAGCACTTCTTTCTTAAAAATCTGAATTCTCTGGCTTGAGAATTTGGAACAATAACATAAAATGTGTTCTACTGTTTCCAGACTCTCTCCACAGCCCCTGCAAGCTGAGGTAACGTCTACACCCAACTTTGCAAGATGTGAATTTAGCCAGTGTCCTGTGTAAATTCCTATAATAACCCTCAAGTTCCCCCTGTTAAGATTTAACAAGAGTTGAGATCTATTTAAATCTAATCCATCTATTACGGATTTCGCGAAACTACAGCCTTTTACGTTATTCCAAAGTGCTGTATGCTCTATTCCTGTAATATATTGGAAGTAATCTTTCCGTAATTCTTTCTCAACTCCCAAGACTGGTTCAGGGCCTATAAAGTCCTGATATACACCAATCTTTGCGAGTTTATCTGCTATTTCATTTCCTATAATATCGTTATGGCCAGGACACCACAGAAGAATAATATTATTATTCTCTGCTAATCTACAAAGACTAGTCCTGATCTCTTTAACAATTTTAGATGTTATAATACCCTGATATGGCGAAGAAAGTGCCTTTTTGCTATCAGAGATAAAATAAATACTTTTTCCTGTGGGATTTTCGTTCATTAACATATTCGTTGCAATAAGAATAGCTCCGACTTCTGCCAAGAAAACTGTTGTGAACCTTCCCATAGAAAAATAAAATTCATCACCTGTATCTAATCGAAATAAACCTCCTCCAGCTCTCTCCAATTGCACTGACCCGTCAGTGAAGATTTTAATGTCATCTTCACCTGCTACTGATGACAGTGCATTAAAGAGAAAGGAATTTTCTGTATTTAAAAGTAAAGTACAGTTTGGGATCTCAGCGAAACACTCTGGTGATGTAGAGTCACTAGGCATTTCTAAAAAAGGATATTTGTTAGATATCTCTTTCAAGGCCAAACAGTGCCCTACAACACTGCCTTTCAGTGTCCACAAATCGAGATCGCGTAATCTTAAAGCCCCCTTTGCAGCTTCCATTTCAATGAAAAGTGGAAGAGGCGGTAAACCTAATAGTATCTCTAAAGCAGCTGTTGGAGTCGATCTTATAGCACCCGTGATTGCGATGCAAATATGTCTCTGAAATCTGGTTAGAGTATCCTTGACGCATTGCAAATTTACCCTAGGCCACCAAATTACAGCTCCATACGTCACAATAGGCCTGATCATCACGGTATATATAAAATATACCATTCTTGGTGATAGACCCCAGGTTTTTCCTATAATTGATCTGCACTGCCAAAAACTGCATGTATGAATATTATACTCGAAAGAGAATTATTTTCAAAGTTATAGAGATTTTAAATCTCAAAATCCTATACTATGTATGTAAAATTTCAGCTTGAAATTGCTCTCCTGTAAAATTTGACTACTGCGAGTTGTTTGTTTCTTATTCTGAGCGGTCGTAATAATTTTACTGTGCGATATGCAGAAAGAAGATAACAGTTGTCAATTAGCAAACAAATTCAATTTTTTCCTCTATGTTCTTTATGGATTTCACCTATCTTTTCTGAAAATTTGAGGCATTAGACTAGCTATTAAAATATTATATTATAAAGGGCCAAATTCATTTGTAACACATTGAAAAAAGTGAATTGGTCGAAGCATAAATCGTCCGAATGTAACGTGCTTTCCTCTAATGCCCAAAAAGCGAATAAAAATAACTTTGTAGAGTTTGTAGAAATCCGAGTTGTTCGAGTCTTATTCTGAGCCGTCGATATGTTGTCTAATGGCTTAAATATAACTAAAAAAAACATAAGAATTTACTAGTTTCTACTCCCAGAAAAGTGAAACATGGTACAAAGATCTTAAAGCATCAACTAAAACCTAAAACATTGACTCCTATCCTGCCCCTGGGACATTTCTCTGCTGCAAAGTTCAATGTGCATACTATTTATGAAAAACACTTTAACCAACTTTGCAGTATAAATTATATATTTTAATTTAATAGTCAGACATGTCTACATTTTTATATGCAAAAGAAAAGCAATCTTTAAAAATAGCCTTCCTTTTGAACATAACGCTTGAGGCCGATGAAGCCCAGAATATGAGCAATCATAAACCAGATTCCCAAACCCACATAATCCCTCCAGATTGCCGTTAGATCATGGCCATAAGCGTAGTAATTGAGGACATCAGTTCCGTTTCGGAAACAATCTGTAGGTGCATTGCATTCAATGTAGTCTATTTCCCTCCAAAACTGAATGGATATCGCTTCGTTGGTCAGGAAAAACAGTGAAGTGTATTTCAGGTAAGGAAAATTGCTCACGTTTATGTAAAATCCTCCCAGGACCATCATAATATAGTCAAGAGGCATTGAAATTTCGTTCACGATATCTTCTTCTATGAAAATACCTGATATCATGAATCCATAGCCCATGGAAGAGACAGCAGCAATGGACAAGCTCAGAGACATTTGTAAATATGTCCAAAAATCACCTAAAAAGTCTAAGGATATGTACAGAATACCCACGAAGATAAAGGATTCAACAAAGTTCCGAGGTATCTGTAAAAAAATTAAATATTTTAATGTCTGAATTATGATATGTAATTCTCCATCCTCACCTGCTCAAGAACAGAAGCCGTATAAAAAGCGGAGATACTGAACAATTTCTCACCGGTTTCTCTCCGTAGTAAGGCTAACCGTGGACAAAAGAACATAATTACAGAGCAGTAATTTGCGAATATCATTTCTGAACAAATATAAAAAAGTGCTCCTTCAATATCCTGAACAGAAGTTTGCGTTGTTACCATTACGCCTTGGTAAAGAAGGGCTAGAAAAACTGATGAGAGCATATAGATGACACTTCTAATAATCTCTTCTTTCATTGATCTTCGGGAGATTAAACTTGATCGTTTCAAGAGATAGAAAACCTGAAGAATCCAGAGAGTATGAAGATTTTCATCTGATTTCGTCCTCCAGTGATATTTTCTTGGACATATCGGTGGTAATTCTTTGGTCGTGAGATCAAGCCCTGGTTGTTGCGATATGATCTTCACGTAATACTCTATGGGATTGTAGTTTTCTGGACAAATAAAACCAGCTTCGCGGAACTTATCTTCAGCTTCTCTTGTGGTTCCTTGGAATACAATTCTTCCTTCACGTACAAGGATAATATGAGAGAAGCAATGGAAGATGTCAGAAGTCGGTTGATGAATCGAACACACAACACCTTTTGAGAATGCCTTCGATTGAGGTTCCCAGAGATCTCTCTCCGATGGCACGATTTCCATCTCGAAATTGGTGCCATTCCTAGGCTCTTGATCCATCCCACAGAGATTTTTGAGAGTCTTTATCACTAAAAGGGCATTGAAACTGTCCAATCCGGTGGTAGGTTCGTCACAAAACAAGAAATAGGGCTCCCCAAGTAACTGAAAAGCATCATGATTCAAATTTTTACCATAATAATAATAAATTTACCATAATTATAATGTAAATAATAAACTTTTTTCACTTTAGATATGAGAGGAAGATAACATGCTATCAACATTAACTAATCACTCATAAAATTTTAGAAGGTCTTACCTCTGTACCCAAATTTAGCTTCTTTCTCTCACCTCCGGAAAGAGTCCCAATTCTTGAGGAAGCTAGAGAACTGAGACCGAGTTGCACGAGAATTTTCTGAATTGTTGTCCTTATTTGAATTTGTGGCATCTTCCGGGAATATTTGAGTAACCCAATAAACCTTAGATGTTCCTCAACGGTCAGAGCATTGATCAGACTATCACTCTGTGGCACAAATCCCGAGATGCTTGTCATTTCTTCGCGATCAATTTCCCTCGAGTTGATCGTGAACTTTCCCGCCAATTTGTTTCCACGAATTCTTCTAGAGATTGCCGCCAAGAGAGTGGTTTTACCAGCTCCACTTGCACCCACAATGGCAACGAGATCACCAGTGGATACTTCACCGGACACATTCTGAAGGATATGATGAACTTCCGGAGTCTTTTTTCGTCTCTGCCACCAATAACTATTCTTTCGAATTATACTGTAATTTACATCCTCCCAACGTAGTGTCACTTCCATTTCTACGTCTAGACTAAATGAATACTGTACGGTTTTTCTCATTTACCTATGTTTCTCTTAAATTTCTAATCCAGAAGCTTAAAAATTTTAATGAACTAAATATTTGGCTTTTGATAGTAAGATATCTCGCGTAATCGCTCGACCTTCAATGGAAAGAATACGAGCATGTGCAGAGAATCAGATGAAATTTTGTGAGATGTAACTTTTTCGGTCTAAGTAAGAGTTGAATAACTTAGCTTTTTGCTACGGTAATCTATTAAATTATCGACAGTAAGATAGTTCTTATCAATATTATATCATTTTCATACCCTCATTATTTAGACTGAACTTGTCGTTGTTCCCTTGTATCTTGTTGGGTTACTAGATAATTTGGTACTACCTATATATTTAGTAGAACCAGTATTACCAAGGAGATTTGTTCGCTTGCTCGTTTTTAATTTAAAATGATTTAGTTGAATTGAAGTCAAACCATAATCGTAAGGAACATTGACGGCCTTGGCAGATCTGAGGGTTAGCCGAAAGACGGCTTAGTGTAATTATATTAGAAATAATGGTCAAACTACATTTCCATCATTTTCCACTAAGTCGTCTCTCGGCTTAAGTCGTAAGTGTGTCTAGGGTAGACTCTTATCGAACAATTTGAAGGTTAGTCAAATATTTTTCGATTTTGTGGTTTATATTTGAAAATCAGTGGAAGCCAAACCCAAAAGTCGAAATCTCGAACGCCAAAATTTCGAATGGTTTAAGATCCTGAAAGGCAATCAAAAGGAGCATAATGTTTAGAATGATCACTCAAAACCGAAACACAGAAAATTGTCCTTTGCTTCCAACAAGAACGGGTGCAATCGTGGGAGTTAGTTATGACTCACAAATTAGGGAGTTTGGCTTTCGGGCCTTCGGGATTTTAGGATTCGAGACGTTGACCGGGAGGACCCATGCGAAATATGTCTTTGAATAATGGTATCATTAGATTTCCATACAAATGTAAAAAATCTAAATTTTCCTAATTTATTTTTTTTTTGGATTTATATCGTTTTTAGAACAGATACATACAATTTATTCCATACAAAAGCATTCCCTTTTCAAAACTTAATACATATTAGCTTCATTTCGTTCACGCTCTGACTTTCTCCTAACATAATGTTTCAAGAAGTGACTTGGAGATCACGAATTGATTGGGTGTGAAAGGGAAGGGGAAATGCAAAATTAAACTTATTTAAAAATACAGAATTAATTTTTATTTACATTATATCGCACCATCCTCAGCATAAATTAATCTTTAATAAAAACCTTCCTTTTGAGTGTACCGTTTTAAACCAAGGAGTCCCAAAATGTGGGATATTGTGAACCAGATACCTAAACCCAAGTAATCTCCCCAGATTGCCGTTGAATCAGTACCAAAGGAGTAGTAGTTAAGAACATCAGTTCCATTTCTAAGGCAATTTGTTGGCGTTGAGCACTCAATGTAGTCAATTTCAAGCCAATACTGCACAGACATGGCTTCCGTAATGAGGAAAAAGAGCGACGTGTATTTTAGATAGAAAAAACTGCTCACGTTAACGTAAAATCCGCCAAGCATCACCATGGCATCCAGAGGCGCAGTGATTTCGTTCACGATCTTCTCGTATACAAATATTCCTGAAATCATAAACCCATATGCCATTGAAGCCACAGCAGCGATGGAACAACTTAGAGACATCAGGATATATGTCCAGATATCACCGAAAAAATCCAGTGACGCATATACAATGCCCACGAAGATAAAAGAGTCAATGAAGGCCCTGGGAATCTATGATAAACTGTTTAAGGTTTCATATTTTACGGAAGGAAACTCTTTGATTTACCTGCTCTAAAACTGCAGCTGTATAAAAAGCCGAGATACTGAACAATTTCTCTCCAGTCTCTCTCCGAACCATTGCTAATTGTGGACAAAATAACATGATCACTGAGCTACAATTCATAAAAATAACTTCTACACAGAGGCTAAAGATTGCTCCTTCAATGTCCTGGACAGAAGTTTGTGTCCTTCCTGTGACGCTCTGATAGAAAAGTGCAACAAAAATAGATGAGATCATATAGATTACGCTTCTGATGATCACTTCCTTCATTGATCGTCGTGCCACTATACTTGATCTCTTCAGGAGGTAGAAAACCTGAAGAATCCACAAAGTAGGAAGTTTACTTTCACAAATCACCTTCCAATTCACTGTTCTTAAAACTCGTGATCGGGTTTCTTTGGTCGTGAGATCAAGCCCTGGTTGTTGGGATATGATCTTCACGTAATACTCAATAGGATTGTAATTTTCTGGACAAATAAACCCAGCTTCACGAAACTTTTCTTCAGCGTCTCTTGTGGTTCCTTGGAATACAATTCTTCCTTCACGTATAAGGATAATGTGAGAAAAGCAGTGGAAGATGTCAGAAGTTGGTTGATGAATCGAACACACAACACCTTTAGGGAAGGCCTGTGATTGTGGTTCCCAAAGATTTTCCTCCGATGTCACGATTTCCATCTCGAAATTTGTGTTATCCCTTTGATCTATCCCACAAAGATTTCTCAGGGTCTTTATGACTAAAAGGGCATTGAAACTGTCCAATCCGGTTGTAGGCTCGTCACAAAACAAGAAGTAGGGCTCTCCTAGTAACTGAAAAGTTTGAGTTCTCGCTCAAAATTTTTCTATCATAAAAAGACCCAGTTTTTCAGTAAATCTCACATACTTACTTACCTCTGTGGCTACATTTAGTTTCGTTCTCTCACCTCCGGACAAAGTACCAATTCTCGAGGAAGCTAGGGAACTGAGTCCGAGTTGAACGAGAATTTTCTTGATTGTGTTCTTCAATCGAGTCTGTGGCATCTTCCGGGAATATTTGAGTAACCCAATAAACATTAGATGTTCCTCAACGGTCAGAGCATTGATCAGACTATCACTCTGTGGCACAAATCCCGAGATGCTTGTCATTTCTTCGCGATCAATTTCCCTCGAGTTGATCGTGAACTTTCCCGCCAATTTGTTTCCACGAATTCTTCTAGAGATTGCCGCCAAGAGAGTGGTTTTACCAGCTCCACTTGCACCCACAATGGCAACGAGATCACCAGTGGATACTTCACCGGATACATTCTGAAGAATATGATGGATTTCCGGAGTTTTTTTTCGTCTCTGCCACCAATAACTATTCTTTCGAATTATACTATAATTAACATCCTCCCAACGTAGTGTCACTTCCATTTCCTCAACCAGACTAAATGAATTTTTCTTATTTAGCGATGTTGCTCTTAATCTCCCATACAGCAAATTAGATTTTTTTTTTAGAGGAGCATTATTTACCTGGCGCAAACATTTTTCAGAAAACTCACATGTTTGGGTTTTGATAGCGAGATTTTCGTAATAGATTTACAGCATGACCTTTTCTAAGGGGTATAGAGCTACCATATAAGCATGAGATCAGGAGAAGTGCAACTTCTTCCTCTGTGATTTTAATGACTTGTATCGAGAGACAGATTACTACTTGCAATAAAAAGTTAACAATCTGACAATGATAGAGAACTATATATTATTATCACATAAAATTACTTTATTAAAAAAAACAGAAGTCAGTACTTGTGATCGTTCGTATTTTTGGATGTGACGGTAATTTTTCCTTTACAATTTTTCTCATTCAAGAAAAAACCTCTTGTCGAATTCTAAAAAAAAAAGATTATTAGTTTTCTCGAAGTCTTTTACACGTAAAATTATATTATTTTTAATAAAACTTTTAGAAGGGGAAGAGTAGAGGAGACTGGGGCAAAAAGTCACAAAACCGATATTTTATTTTTTTACAAGCTACCCGAGCACCTCCAAAATTTCTAATTAGCACAGTTTTATAGAAAATTTACCGCTCTATAACTCTGTGAAAGCCATTTTTCTCTACTTTTTAAGGAAATATATTTATCGAGCCGTTTTCTAAAAGGTAATTTTGTGATCATTCTCAAAAATACTGGGGCAAATAGTATCAGGCATAAGATACTACCACATTTTGATTCGCTTTATTACGGGATTCCGTAAATTTAAGTAAAATACCTAGATTACATATTTTCATAGGAAATTTATTCTTCTACACCTTTTTAAAATACCTTTCCGTTTTCTTTATCTGAGCGCGAAAAGCGCATTTTAAGCTATTTTACAAAAAAACACACAAAAGACTGCAAATCGTTTGACCAATGCAAACAACAAGCGGCGACACATAGCATTGACGTTTCTTTTCACCGTGGTGGGACATCAAAAATTGTTTCGGTTTTTGGTACTTTTTGCTCCATAGCTTTTGTTACTTTTTACCCCAAGTGGTCGTTTTTAATAAAAAAAAATGTCTTGAGAGAAGAATCTTTGTAAAATTCTAAAATAGATAGGTGCTTCGTATTCAAAAAATATTCAGATAATTTGGGAAATATTGATATTGATATTTATAGTAATAGTAATATAGTAATAGCAATATTTATTCAATCACAAAAATAGAGTTCATCCCTCTTACAATTGTGATAAAGAAAAAAGAAAAACAAGTTAAAAAAACAGCAACAAAAAAAGAGAAAGAAAAATAAAAGAACGATTTACAATAGTATAAGAAAAGTAAATGAAAATTAAATAAGAAAAAAAATCCAATAAGCGTTCTCTTAAGATTCAGCCTGAAATCTTTATTTTTCTCAAACAGATAGGGTCCGCAGATATTCACTAGTGCATCAAATTTAATATAAGTAGCTCATCTTCTGCACGGAAAATATTTCAAAAATAGGGCTAAAAATTTCGATATTTTTTATTTTCTAAATTCCTTGTTCAAATTCCAACAAAATTACGACATTGAAGAAGACCTATGGAGCATATCTATATAAAAAATTTTAAGCCGCTATCTTATTTATCTTGGAAGATATTGAATTTTAAAATTTTCGATTTGTGACTTTTTGCCCCAGTCTCTCCTACTGTTCCGTTTTTATTAAAAATTTGAAGTACAAATATTACATATTATATATAAAAACAAAGTTTGTCAATTGTGTTTTAAGGTCATATTTGCATTCATTGTTTGTTGCGTATGTTATCTTAATTGTCCTACTTCCGGTAATCGTAATATAAGCAAGAAAGCCTCTTTCGAGTTGAATAGCTATTATTCGAAAGAAACATTGTTGGTAAGGAGCAAGAGGAGAGTTTAAGCTGTCTCATAATCTTACTATTACGTAATATAATAATATTTATTGGTATTCTTCCTACTTATCTCTTTTTCAACCGCTTGTCTCAATTGAAATCTCGATCCTATGATAGGACACCTAGATTGACTCTTTACAAGTCTCGATCCTCCGCCACTCCGGAAAACTTTTGAGGTCGATTCTAAGACGTTCCCAAGAAGTATCCTAGCGCTTGCTTCATACACTTTCGCCTAGGTCTGCCTCGAGTTCAACGCTCTTTCTAAATGGCTTGGGAGCTAACTCTGTTTCTATTTTACAACACATAAGATCAAACTTTCAAAAGAATATGGAAGTTCTTACTAGAAAAAATGATTCAGGTTCTTAAGAAAAATTAAATTTTATTTCGCAGCATTTGATTGGAAATGAAAAATAAATTTTCAGTAGAAACCTTCCTTCTGAATGTACCGTTTGAGACCAACAAAACCGAGGATGTGACAAATGGTGAACCAGATTGCGAATCCCAAATAGTCTCTCCAGATTGCGGCTGAATCAGTGCCCAAGGAGTAGTAGTTGAGAACATCAGTTCCATTTCGAAGGCAATTCGTTGGTGTAGTGCATTCAATGTAGTCAATTTCCTGCCAAACCTGCACAGAAAGTGCTTCATTGGCGAGGAAAAACAGTGAAATGTATTTCAGATAAGGCAGACTGCTAACGTTGATATAGAATCCACCCATGATCAACATAATAGTATCAAGAGGTACAGAAACTTCCTGCACAATCTTTTCATTCACGAAAACACCAGAAATCATGAATCCATAAGCCATCGATGCCACAGCAGCCAAGGAGCAGCTTATACCCATTTGAAAATATGTCCAAAGATCACCAGAAAAACCCACGGACATGTACACGACACCAAGGAAGATGAAAGACTCAATGAAGGCCCGAGGAATCTGAGATCAACAATGATTTTGATGATTTAAATTTATTTAATATGGAACTAAAACAAGCATTAAAACTAACCTGCTCTAGAACGGAAGCCGTGTAAAAAGTAGAAACGCTGAACAGTTTCTCACCAGTTTCTCTCCGGATCAATGGTAGCTGGGGAGCAAATGATACAATCACCAAATAACAATTTCCGAAGATTACTTCTGTACAGAGACTAAAGACTGCCCCCTCGACATCCTGGATAGATGTTTGCGTTTTTCCTGTGACCTTGCCGTACACAAGCGCCAGGACAAAGGCTGTGATCAAGTAAATTGCGCTTCTGGTGATGATCTCTCTCATTGTCCGCCGGGTAATTAAACTCGATCGCTGCAGAAGATAGAAAACTTGAAGAATCCAAAGAGTTGAAAAGTGGCCAGACTGAATCCTCAAAGATCTCGATGTAAAGTCTCGTGATCGTAATTCATTGGTCGTGAGATCAAGCCCTGGTTGTTGAGCAATAATCTTTACGTAATACTCAATGGGATTGTAGTTTTCTGGACAAATAAAACCAGCTTCGCGGAACTTATCTTCAGCTTCTCTTGTGGTTCCTTGGAATACAATTCTTCCTTCACGCAAGAGAATTATGTGAGAGAAACAGTGGAAGATGTCAGAAGTTGGTTGATGAATTGAACAGACAACACCTTTTGGGAATGCCTTCGATTGAGGTTCCCAGAGATCTCTCTCCGATGTCACGATTTCCATCTCGAAATTTGTTCCATTCCTAGGCTCTTGTTCCATCCCACAGAGATTTTTGAGAGTCTTTATCACTAAAAGAGCATTGAAACTGTCCAATCCGGTGGTAGGTTCGTCACAAAACAAGAAATAGGGCTCCCCAAGTAACTGTAAAAGATCATTTCTTAGCATGGTTTTAAATTTCTTAAACCGGATTCATTTCCTACCTCTGTGGCTAGGTTTAACTTTTTTCTCTCGCCTCCAGAAAGAGTCCCAATTCTCGAAGAAACTAGAGAGTTAAGTCCCAGTTGTACAAGAATTTTCTTAATTGCTGTCCTTATTTGAATTTGTGACATCTTCCGGGAATATTTGAGTAACCCAATAAACATTAGATGTTCCTCAACGGTCAGAGCATTGATCAGACTATCACTCTGTGGCACAAATCCCGAGATACTTGTCATTTCCTCGCGATCAACTTCCCTCGAGTTGATAGTGAACTTTCCCGCCAATTTGTTTCCACGAATTCTTCTAGAGATTGCCGCCAAGAGAGTGGTTTTACCAGCTCCACTTGCACCCACAATGGCAACGAGATCACCAGTGGATACTTCACCGGACACATTCTGAAGGATATGATGGATTTCTGGTGTTCTTTTGCACCGCCGCCACCAAGAACTATTCTTCCGACGGATGCTGTAATTAACATCCTCCCAGCGCAGTGTTACTTCCATTATTACTAGAGACTGAGTGGATGCACTTCGGCAGATTCATCATCTGCCCCTGTTTCTCTTACTGGGAGATAAGAAATCTCTGATCCAATACCCTACTATATGAATTCATATGTTTGGCTTTTGATAGTGAGACTTTGTGAGATGGATTTACAACCTGAACAAGATTTCTTTGAAAAACTGGAGACGTGAGCAGAAAATCAGGTGAGATTGTGGGTAGTGTGCTTTTGTAATTACATTATAGGCATCAATATTCAACAAAAATAGAAATATCTTTATGAAAACATCTGATTATCCTCACATAAATTCTGAATTTGATTAATTTACCCAAATGGTCTGAATAAATTTTTTCTAGGGCATTTACTTATGAAATGGGCAATAGAAATAGAATACAAAGTTGGAAATGAAATTTATCTGATGGAAAAGAGAAAACATCTTCCTAGAATGACATTGCTTTTTACGGCTATAGGGGAAACTAGAATTAAATTAGATATGTAGCACATTAACTTTTTCTTAGTTTGTAATTTGTGGAAAAATGTTTGGGTCGGAATGATAAATACTTTAGTGAATTATATGAAAATATGCCAGATTTAATTAAAAAATGCATATATTGCGGAGTATTTTTTCTAAAAATAAACTAGAATATCCCAATTAAATTATCGTCTGTCTAATTTCATCCACTTTCCTCTATAATGTTAACAGATTTCTCTTCTAGAAAAAAGTATTGCACATTTTCAATTTTTTTTACAACAAAAACAGATTACGTAAGTATATTTTTTTTGTTCTAGAACTAGAGTACAGAGCCCTATTATATCGCTCCTTGGAAATTACAAAGGGTCAACTCAATTTCTGTCATTTTTCACGAGACAGCATGAAATATTTAACTTTGTATAGATAATTATTTCAATTCAATGACTGAACAAAAACAATTTATTTCTTTTTTATTTGTATGAGCATTAATACAAACATTAAAATATGCTTTTTAGGAGTTAGTTCCTTATCATTCTAAATAATGCGGAAATTTTCTTGGAATTAGAATGACAAGGAATCAACTTGCTTGAGCTAGTTTCCTTGTTTCAAGAAAATTTGAATGATAAATCTATTTTATGCCCCTTTAAGGTAAAGTGCCCTCGCTCGACCGGTTCCTCGTCTCGACCGGTATAGATTTATTTATTCAATTTATTATTTTTGCTAAAAATATTTTGCGTATGATCTAACATTAATATGGGTCTATTATTCCATGAGTAATACGAATCAGTGACAAATTCATGGAAATTGACGAAATTGACCATCAAACATTCAAAAATTGACCCACCACCGGTTGAATCGAGGAACCCGGTTGAGTGAGTGTAGGGGAAAGTGCCCATGCTTGATACTGTAAAATGATTTCAAGCAATCACAGAGTAAAATTCAGAAAAAAATAAATAATAACGAAATTTAATGACTATCATCTGAAAATTTATTAAATTCTCTTTCTAAGTGAATTAAAATCTCAAAAAGTGAGTTGGTCCCTTGTAATTCCCAAGGAGCGATATTGGATATATCCTTTTATTTATAAGATATGACTATGGACGATAGGTAGAACAAATGATAAGTTCTCGTGCGGTATGAGTAATAGTTGGAGACACCGGGGCAGAATTAGCCGTAGAAGGAATATTGAAAAAAAAACACTACTTATTCGAAGAAAACACATCCCCTATTATATGGAATATTTATCAGCCACAAATAATTTTCTGACAAATTATATTCAATGATAAATTTCATTTGGTTAATTCTACCCCGGTCTCCCCTAATATAACTTGGAGTAAATAAGATCTACAAAGTGGTCTTCAGACTAGAGGTTTAGCCCAGTTCCCAAAGGTCTCAAAATCCTGAATAGCGAGCAATTTTATTGGTTTTTGAGAATCTATAGGTCACTTTATCTTTAATAATCCAATGCTAAGTTAAATTTTTCCAAAAAATCATGATTGATAAGAAATCAGAGCAGTTAAGCCATATGGCTAAGCCTTAGGTCTGAAGCCCGTACAAATAGCAGAGTATGGTTTAGCTTCAAGAAGATTAAATTTATTATTAGACTCTGTAGAAAATTGCTGGTGTAGATTACAATGATGTCTTTGAAGAGGAAACTCTGTCCAAACGCGGCAACAGTATTTGTGGAGTTTTTAACTCAAGATCAATAAACTACCTCTTCTCCAGGGCTTTTGACTCCTCCGTGTCTTTCTCCGTTGTCAAGTGTTGTCAGAGATTTTCACAACACGTCCCAACGGATACATAAGATAATCTTTAATCATTCGGGGACAACTAATTGTCCCTATTGTCTGCAATCCCTCTCCACAGGAGCATGGGGATGTCATGCAGTGAAACTCCTTTCCAAAGCACGAATATGAACAATATTCAAATAGCGCTATTATTGTAATTTATCGATCTTTTTTTTAATTGTTATTTATTTGATATAATAAATAGCTTTCCAAGAACCAATTAAGAATAAACTGCTTGAAATTGAATTATGAATGTATAAATAAGTGTGTATGTTTTTTAGCTGGAATTTCTGTTCAACCCTATAACGAACGTGTGTGTGTTAAAATATGATTTTTTCATGGTTTTATAAATGAAAAATGTTGCACAAACGGTTTTGCTACTTTTACTCAGACCTTTTCCACAAATTTCACTATATCGTCGGTTGCGTCTACCTCCTGTCGTATCTGCATTTCTTTTGTGTCAGCATTTCACGCAAGAGGGGACGTCTGTAATGTAGCTTACACCGAATGCAGATACAAAACAAATGCACATACGACAGAGGTAGACACAACCGACGATATATCAATGAAATGAAAAGTCAAAATGAGTTCGGACTTTCAGAAAAAATGTCAGGACAATGACTGAAGGCACTAAAGTAAATAAATGAAATTAATTATTAATTAAGTAAATCAAAGTTTATTACGCTTGATTGACTCTGAAATTATTGGAGGACTAAATAACATTTTTAATCAGTATGTAAAGCCATATTTAGTTTCTATGTCTTCTTACAAAAAATATTTAATAAATAAAAAATAGGGGAAAAAGGGGATGTTACCAGAGACCGGGAGTTGATATCTCATTTCCCCGTTTGGCCTATCTATATTAATTGGGATCAATGCAGTCAGACTGAAGAGTCAAAAACCTATAAAAGTCAAAATTAGATGAAATAGGTTGGAAAATAAGTCCTCCACAGATCGATTGAATTTTGAACTTGAAAACACTTTGAGTGTTTTCAAGTTCAAAACACTCAACACTCAAAATTTAGAATTTTTTGGGCATAAATATACTAAGATAGTATGGCCGAAATGCTTGTTTGGCCTGCCTTCCAAATAAATGCTAAAATAAAAGTAATTACTAGAGACGTTTTCGAGAAAACCATAAAAAAAACTTGGTTTTCGAGAGGAGACGAGGAAATCGTCAGCCAATCGTTTTAAAGTGTTAAAGAGTTTTCGAATTTTTAACAAATTCAATTCGATTAGTTTATTTAGTTAAATTTAGTTTTAGTTATTTAATTTGTCTAAGGACTTTAAAAAAAAATCAGGCTTATCAGTTGATAAGAAAGACCTTTTCTATTGATTTTAAAACAAATTTAATTGATTTACTGTTTTTTTTTTCAATCTCAAATCTAAAGTATATGGTGCGAGCAACAACTATTGGTCCTTTATGAACTTTTGTCACGATTTATTGGTGTGCGATTTCACTGTTTTTCAATGCGATTTAGAATATGAAATTTCAACACATTTCCATAAAGGAAAAGTTATTATTAATGAAAAATCATCATATTTACCTGTATTTTATTAAATACATTAAATAAATTCCAATATTTTGACAATGCTTCTAATAAATGTTCTTTTTGCCCAATAGTTGTTCTATATGGACCCTATTTCATTATATACAAAAGAATTCTTAACATTTTAAAGACCTTGCTTTGGAAATTTAAGGTAAACGTAAATTTAAATATTCAGAAAACTCTTTTTAAAATAACTACCAGCAAGCAGAAATAGGATAAAAATTCATAAATTGAAAATTATCAAAGTTCGTTGTCTTCCTAGATAAAAAGACTTGGGCTTCAAATTTTTACCATAGATCCATAGATTCAGTTTTTTAAATATACAAAGTTTGAAAAAATCAAACAAGGACTATAAAAAGTAAAAAAGAAGTATTTAAATTAAGAGTGCAGTATTTAAAAGACTTTTCTTACAGGAAATATCAATATTGACCTCCTAAAATTAAGCACATTTTTCGTTAAGATATAGAGAAAAATTGTCTTTAACAAAATTGTAAGTAATGAATTTCTTATCAAAATATGCAAATGCAAACTGGATTATTTCTTACTCGATTATTTCTTATTATTTATCATCACTTTTTTATGAATTTTTTGACCATTGAAAACTTTAGAAATGTACAAACCCATCATTTGCCTCCAAAATAACATAAACTCAAAATGTAACCGGTTTACATTAAGTTCGTTGCATGTTCTGATGATTTTGAATTAATTTTTAAATGAGGCAACAAACTTTTGACATAACAGAAATTATCAACTTTTGGAAAAAATAATAAAATTATTCAATTTTTTTGAATATAAATTAGATGTACGGATTACAGGGAACTCATTTGGAAAAGAGAAATTTGAAAAAGTAATTTTTTATCATTTTTTCACTTGATTTCTCAAAAATAACGTTAGGCAACATCCTATTGACACCCATTGTACTTTTTATTAATCCAGGGTCTGTATTTTTCATTTAGAGAATCTCCTAGAATCTCCACAAAATCAACTCTTAGAAAATGATTCAACAAGCAATATTTTCCTTTCGGACAGAAGAAAATAGTCTTCAGGAAAGATGTAGAGCATTAAATTTCTTATATAAATGTCCTGTTTGCATATCTCTTGGGTCTTATGAAAGCCAGTGAAAAAATAATATATCTGTTAAAAAATAGGTTTATTGATTTAATACTTTTTTATGATCCCTCATGTAACCCAATCATCTGTGAACAGTTGATAATGATTTGATTCGCAGTGGATTAAAGTTGATATCTTACCATTATCTTTTTATCAAAGTTTCCCAAAAGACTTTTTTGAATTTTATCTTCCTGAAGAAAGGGAATGAATTTTCAAGAAAAAAATATAGTATTGTAGATATTTATCGAAAAATAATTAGAAAGTAATATTTTTGGGCATATGATAGAAAAAGCAATTTCAGGTATTTCTAATCATTTGATAAGGAAAGATTAGTAATTCTATGAGTCATTTAGCAATAAGGTATCTGACTGATTGGAAAAGTATGTAGTAGAAGTATTTATTTCATGCGCAAATTCGCGTATTGTATGAAGTTCATTGTTGCTGTGGCACAAATAAAAACTCCTCGTAGTGCTTCCCTTTTGTTAAAAAGTCCATTGGCTTTTCCTCTAAAATGCTTTATTTGCTGTGAGACAAGTTAATACATAGCCTTAATTTAATTACTCTCTTTTTCTTGCTTGTGATATAAACATTTGTTCAGTTCGCGTTGTCGGTAAATACGGCAAGAAAGTCTTCTTTTGTTAAAAAAAAAGACTTAAATAATTGTGTGAAGTGCTATAAATAAAAATGGTATTTTATTAAAAAAAGAAAGACACGGTTATTTTTCGAACGTCTTCATGGGACGTTACGTATGAAATTTTCTAACACGACTGGAATTAATGATTTATAAGAGGGGAAATCTTTCTCTCTATTTTCCTAATAAATATACTCTCTGTCCTTTCTACAATTTCCTTTGCAATATATACAAAAATATTTTGCACTTTCTCAATATCAATAGATAATCCCCTCATTAATAACTCTCTAAATCGTGAGTTATGTAATTTCTTTTAAGAGTATTTTGCTTTAAGATTATTATCAAGGTGACATAGAAAAAAGATGTATCCTTTGAGCCCAAAAATCCAAGACAAATAGTAATCACGAGATTCCAACGACAAAATAGACTCCTTAAGAATATTTTCCGGATATTTTCCGAGAATTTATTAGATTACTCTTCAAGAAAATGGGATGGACTTCGTCGAATGTCTTTAACTGACGTGTTTTGTTCTTTCTTCATCCTTAATATAATTTTGTACTTATCTTCTTTTTTTTTAGTATACAAACATTTTCAATAGACAATCTCAATAAATGGAAAATAGTTTTGCGGCAATGTCGTTTTGTGACGATAAAAAGGGACCCTTTCTGCTAAAAAATCTCACATTTTGGACGTTGTCGAGGGACTAAATGGCAATGGCAAGTAAAAGTAGTCAGCAGGCACATGATTTGGACGTTGAGTGAGTTGAATTTGTGAGCATAACTTTCTCATCGTCAGCCGGATCGGCTACGATTGTCTTATCATTGATTAAGATTTTCGTCACTAAGGCTTTTGCTGACTCTTCAATGTTGATGTTCTCTTTGGCCGATGTCTCAAACCATGCTGTGAATTTATTCTCTCGAACATATTCATCCATTTTTGCTGAATTACAAACGAAGCCCTGCTTCTCTTGATCACACTGCAAAAAAGAAAAACAGAATTTTTAGAATTAGTATAAAAGTCAATGTTTACGGGGTATAGGGTGGAGTCTACACTTATGGATGTTATACACACTTATGGACAACGCAAAAATCATCAGTTATTACATTAAATAAATTTCGAAAAAATCAAAAAATTGTTAATTACATCATAAACTAATAATTTCATAACTTTTCGAAATCTGTTTAACGTAAGAACTTAAGATTTTTGGACGCTGTCCATAAGTGTATAGCATCCATAAGTGTAGACTCCACCCTATGTCTAAAAAATAGCCCATACTTTACGGAACTCAAGAAACTTAAAAATTGTTTCACAATATCCGAGAAATCTAAAAATTGTTCCTTGAGGCACGTGGAAACTCTAAAATTGTTTTGCGAAATTCGAAAAACCCAAATACTGCTTCGTGAAACTCGAAAATTTCTGTTCGAAATATGAGAAACTAAGTAATTGCCTTGGAAAACTCGGGAAATCAGGAATCATTATCAGTAAAAAGTCACATTTTGGTATGAAATTAATAACAAGATTGACTAATATTATTAAAATATCATGATCTAGTGATATCAGGTTTCGCTAGACTAGCGATTAAAATATATTGCCATTAGGTCAGATTCATGGTGGTGATTCAAGCCCGAGAACCTTTTCCTAGTTCGAAAACTTTATATATAATTAGAGAAACCCGATTCTAAATGTGACGAGTTGGAAAATTTCCAAATTTGATATCTTTTAAGGTAAAAGAGACAGACAAAGACTTTAAATTCTTGCCACAATAACTATTAAGAACTGCTTCAAATGTCCAAAGTTTAAGATGTGCGAAATTTGGAAATGTTAGACCCTTTTTTTTTACTTTTTTTTTTACTTTGCATGATATAAGAATTTTAATCGACTTATTGTCTAAAATTTATGCGTTAGAAGCCGTTGTATACGTTATTGAATTTTTTGAAGAGTTTTGTTTCGGAAATTTTTTACTGCTCGAACTCAAAGAGAGATCAGTTATATAATCGTCTTTTTTTCAACTTGTCACTGTTCTGGAACTTAAACGGTAAGAGATATCGACTTCCAGTCTTCGATGCCCCCAATAAAAAACAAAATCTCTCGACGTTTTTTTCCCCTCCCCAACCCCCCTCTGTCCCCTTCAAAAACCACGTTTTTTTGTTTTTTTTTTCAAAATTGGCCCAAGCTTTTTTTAATGATTTTTGGACATGTTTTAGAGCTAGTCCAGGCGAACATTTCGCCCAAACATACCTATAACCGGAAAATTCGCCATTTTGAATTATTGAAGGTCAAAGGTTTTTGGACTTTGGAGGGTCCATTTTTCAACCGATTTGGTTAAATGTGTATTTTTTGGAAAAGTATTGCAATGACGAACTCGGTTGCATCGGTCTTCATCGGTAATGAATCGGTTAAGTACCGATTTTTGATTTTCAAAAATCATTTGTGATTTATGAATCAATTTGATCTCTACTAGATCAGTGATACCCTTGGTGATACCAAAAGGTTATGCAAAAAAAAAAACTAATTCGCGGTGAGCTCTATCCCGTGAGTTCGAGCATTCCGCAAAGCTGGGACGCTTTGTCATCTCTTTTATCAAAAAGATCAAAAATGTGCACTTAGAAAAATTAGGTAAAAAATTTGCACTAAAGTAGCATTAGAATTACCTGACTTAATCTCCAGTTTGCCATTTATTCTATTTTTAAATCAGCGAAAGGAATTTTCTTGTCAAAAATGGATTTTAAGAAAAGACGAGAAAATCATATTTGTCACGATGATGAAGAAAAATAGTCTCGGACAAATGCTAGGAGAATAAAAATATCCTTTAAAAGTTCCATATTTAATATTTATTTAATTTAGGGTCGGAGGAACGTCTATTCGACAGGGAACCCCTATTAACACTTTTGACAAAATATTGAAAATTATTTAATGTATCTAGTAAAATATATGTAATATAACGTTTTTTCTGTAATATACCTTTTACTATAAACAGAGATGTTTAAATTTCGTATCCTAAATGGTACAGAGTAGGGTGTCAATAGGTGCTGACACGAGTTCTTAAAGTGTATAATAAAGCGTATCAGAATGCCTTGTCACAGAAATTTTGAAAAGTTCTACAAGATCAGCGTTTAAAAGATTGCTCAAAAAGGACATTCCCAGAACAATACCGACAAAATGATCTCTCAAGCAGTTTCACAATCATGATTTGGGCTTAATTTGAAATCTGAAACCGGTATTACAAGTATCTCCCTTCAAATCCCTTTTAGACCTCTATCGAAATATTGAGAATTTTCTATCGGATATTGTTCACATAGGGGAAAGTATTCTCCTTTCGAACGTTCATGCCTTCAAATAATGTGAATTTTCTTTTATGTTTCTTAAAAGACTTACGCATTTCTACTGAATATTAGTTAGCTTATTATAAATTATGTGTAAGTTTTTTATGTCTTCTACAGACTAGGAGAAATTTCTTTAAAAAATGCCTTTTTAAAGAAAATTTTCCCTATCCTTGTAGGCAGAAACATCAGAATTTTTTAAAAAAATGTAATTTTTGACGAAAATTCCTTCTAAGTGTGTGGACACTATTAGGAAAAGTAAAAGAAATTCACATTATTCGAAAACATGTACGTTCAGAGGGAGAGTACTTTCCCTTAAACTAATTTTTTTTTAACATTAACCCATATAAAAATTCAAGTCTTTGGATAAGGAGGAAAATGTATTAATTTTCTTACTTTGTTAGCCAGCAAAACGCATGGGATATTGCTTCCATCTGGTAATTGAACTTTGGCGTCCAAGTCTTGTTTCCACTTTGCCACAGCGTCAAAAGTTGCAGATCTTGTGACGTCGAATACAATAAAAGCTCCAACAGCCTCTTTGTAGTAAACCCTCGTCATGTTCCCGAACCTTTCTTGACCTATCCGAGAATATAATGAGAAATCACGAACAAAAGCTTTATCTTGCCAAGAAGGATAATTACCAGCTATATCCCATAATTGTAGCCGGACGATTGTATTTTCGTCCCATGGTATCACTTTTAAAGCAAAATCCACTCCAATTGTCGCTCTGTAGTTGTTGCTAAAGAACTGATGGACGTATCTTTTGATAAATGATGTCTTTCCTGTTCCCAGTTCTCCTATCACCAGGATTTTGTACAGATGTTCTTTTTTACCACCGCTGGTTTGTCCACTAGGTGTCATATTTGTCTGAAAAGTTAGAAGAATAAAATAATGAAAAAAATACTGAACTACAGTCAAAAGTTTATATCAAACATGTTGATGGATTACAGGGAATGAGGAAGTGCAGCATAATTGGTAATAACATTCTTCAAGTTGATTGATTCAGTTCATTAAAAAACACTAAAATCCTTATAAAAAACTGATAAAAGTTCAAAAATTTGAAAACAAATTATGAGCGAAATAATGATATAGGAGAAGGTTTTCCCTTATAGATTCCCTTATTTCTTTAATAAATTTGACCTATCTATGGCAATATATTTTAAAAGCTAGTCTTAAGTCACAGATTTCCTCAAAAATATGGAAAAATTCTTAATAAGAATATGAGAAAATATGCAGTGTTCGAAGCCAAAGTGTGTGCGAATCATAAAAGCCTTCTCCTAATCAACAATTATATTTTTTTACCCAATTCACCCGGTGCTTTGAGTGGGATTAATTTGCATTCACTAAATTTTCTTGTATTTGACTTCAGGTGGTAAGTGTGCCAAATTTCGGCATAGTTGCATGCAAGCGCCAAGGTCTCAAGTTTTAAATGCAATATTATTAATACAAATTGAATATTTTTATTACTTTTTCTTAAGGAGTGTTGCTTGTAACTTGTAGACAGTTTATCGTCTTTACTTACTCTAAAATCATTCTTAATACATTTAAAAAATAAATAAAAATGTTGACATAGCTTTGGTGCCTTATTTCGGCCACCTTGATTCTCATAGTTCCTTGCCCATCGGGAATTCTTCAAATATCTTTTTCACGTCATCTTGTTTGTCAAAGCTACATTTTTAGTTATTCTTTTGCATTGTATAATCTCTAGAGTAGTAAAAACAAAAATTCACGAAAATTCGAGGAAAAAAATGTGACCGGAATTGCAAGCTGGCCGGAATTTGGCACACTTACCCTATTCACTATTAAAGTTCGTAATGCATATCACAATTTTTTTTTTTTGAAACAAACGTCAGCAACGTGCCAAGAATTTATTAAATAAAAATATTTTAGTAAATTATTTTTTGTATTTAAATTAATCGGGAATGCACTACAACGTATCAAATATTATAAATACGATGTGAACATATTTGAAATAACGAATTTCGAAATGTATATTAATTCTAATTTAAATATTTAGATAGGAAAAACATCATAAATTCATTTGTGTGGTGAAGCCGCTTTTCATAATCCAACTTTCGGAGTGTCCGACTTTCAGTACTGTCCGATTTTAAAAAAGAATTGCCTTATGGATGCCAAATAAGCTCACTGGTTTTTTGTAGGAAAGTTTTAAAAACCTTTGATTGAATTGGAGTTATTTTTGCAAAATTTTCCTAAGCTTTTGTGGTAAAAAGCTTTGTAAAATATTAATTTAGACACCGGACCGGTAGAATAGTGGTCACATTAAACACTTTTTTGCACAAAAAAATAACTTCACATTACCCAAACATTGTCAGCAATTAAGTCTCCATGAGCGGGCATTTTTTTGGGATCGGAAGATCCTTCAGAGCCAAGGGAATGATCTTCCGATGGGCTTTTCTTCAGTTGCCCAATTTCCAAAGTTTTCTCTTGGTTCAGAGTATCCTCTTGAGATGTACTAAAAGATGTCTGAGCCACATAGGCAATCTTCCTGAGAGATCTCTCCGAATTTGGGCTTTTTTTGGGCTCCTCGAGGGAACTGAACCCCGAGAGATCTTCACTGTCACTTTCCAAAGATGTGATGTGACGCAGTTGAGCAAGATTCTGCGGAGGCCTCACAGCAGTACCAATGTTAAAGTTGGGACTCTCCTGCTTCCCTGTCTCTTCTGCGTCCTTTGGTGCTTCTGGTTCCTGCATGCAAGCTCCTTGAGGGTCTTCCTTGGACTCTGTGACCGTAGAGATACTCTGTGACTCAATGATGTGGAATCTCTTAGCAATTTTTGAGCGAATAGACGACGTGGATTTCTTGGTGTGCTGCTGAAAGACGGAAACACGATCTGCAACTGTTTCCACTCTGTGGGGTTTCTCGTCTTCGAGGCCCTGGCCAGGCACTTGTGGTAACTCAATACGTTCACTCTGCCCCGAGGAAGCCGTATTGGGGATTTCTTGGGCTTTCTCCGGCTCAATCTCAGAAAGAGTTGCATCAGACACACTGAGCGGATTTCCCCCTTCGGGTGTCTGCCTCTTGAGGCTCTCTGGGGTAGTTTCTGTCACAGGAGGCTTCTTATCGCTGACCTTTCGTCTCCTGCCCAAGCCTCCACGAATAGTGAAGTTCTTGGAGACTTTCTCACTTTTGGCTTTCTTAACTTTTGGCGGTTTTTCTTTCGAGGAACCTCCCGCCTGATCTTCCTGCCCCTCTGCAGGAATCTTCTTTTTCTTCAATCTGAGACTCTTGAAAGGATTCCTTATCTTTTGACTCTGTGATTCAGAAATATCTCTGAGACTCTCCTCTACAATTTGCTTAATTTCCATCTCCTCGTCCATCTTTCTACTGAATCTTTGTCAAATAAAAAATCCCACAATTCATAATAAATGTCCACAAACTGTAAATCACTCTCAGAAATTCTATTCCAGGCACCTTGTCTTTGCCAATGGGATTACACTCTAAATACTCTTATGGTGTTCTCACTGAAGCACCCGAACCGCAGAAAAAGCCACTCTGCACTGAACTAACATTCAGTTGAGAAACTAAATCGCACCTTTACCACCTCGCTCTTTTTAAATAAAAAAAAAACTATTCACTAAATACCACTATATACATGATTAAAGTCCTTCGTTCTTACATAAGGGGATCATGTTTTATGCCATATTTTGCTACGCATTGCACAAAAGAGACACTACCTATGAAACTGAGACATTTTCTGCGACAGATTTTCCCCACAGAATAGCACACAGATCAATTAGTTCTCGGAATGCAAAGAGACAGTATCGTATTGATTACAAATTAAAATCAAATGTGGAGCTCAGAGGCAAAATGACACATATCCTATGCTTTAGCCATAGGATATGTGCCATTTTGCCTCTGAGCTCCACAAATAGAGAATGCAAAAAATACACAATTTCGCAAGAAAAGCATGGGAGAAATCTGTTGATAAACCCAATGACGAAATAAAACGTGGGAATAGCAAATTGTTATTTTATTTAAAAAATATTTTGCTTCAATTTATCATGCTCAGAAGATGCCGAAATGAAATAATTGCAAAAAGCTGAATGATGAAATTCTAAACTAATTTTTCCAAGGACTTGATAAGGAACAGTAAACAGATTAGTTTAGGAACATACGACGTAATTTTTAAGTGTGATTTACCTAAACAAAATACAAAGTTTTCTCAAAGGCAAAAAATGGTATGAGCTGAAATAATTTGACGACCTAAGGTTAAGCTAATATTTTGAGAAACGCTTTATGTTTATTATTTATATTTCTTGAGAATAAATTATTTACTAAAAAAATTTTTTATAAATAAACAAACTCTAACAAAAAGTATTTTTTACAGATTTTAGTATTGATTTTAATGATTTTTGTGAAAATTTGTTGAAAGATTACAGATTATGTCATTATTTAAGCTTTTCTTTAATTCTATCAATTAACCCTTTAACGACGAGACAGTTTTCGCGGACCGAAAATCAGCAATAAAAATGAAACCAATGAACAAAACCAGTAAAAGATCATATATCTGGTCTTCGAAAAGTCAACAGAGTCTGATTAGGTGTATTTTTTGTCTCTATGAACGATAGGGACAAAAATAGCCTAAAAATTTAAGTAATTTTTCTAACAATACTAATGAATGATAATTTTCAATCTAATGAAAAATATTACGTGTGAGTATTGTACTTTCTTTTTCCAAAACGGTTTTGCTTAAAAAAATTGGAAATATAAAAAATATTTAAAATTAATTTTCATTATGATAATTTTAAAAATCGTCATTTTTGAGCTTAAAAATTTACTATTAGCAAATAGCTGGAGACTTCCAAAAAATGTTCTAAATTCCTTCAACCTTCTACTTTGCAATTACGTACAAACATTAGGAAAAAATAACTTTAGGTAGTCAGGAAAAATTATTTTCTTTATGGGACACCGGTGTTCCAATCATCCTTAAAGGGTTAAGGATGGTCACTACCGATCGGATACGTTAGAAAGGAACAATGAAGATCAACCGTGATAAAATTTAAGAAAAGTTTACGAATATCAGGGGGCAAAGTCATCCGCATCTACAATACAAAAAAATATATAATTTTTTTTAATTATATTGATAACATTTTTTGTCAATTCGGTTATACGAATATTTTAATTTTTGTTTTTATAAAGAAATTAGTTAATTATTTCATCTTTTTGAGGTACTTTTCCAATTGACGTAACAAACTTTTGACGAATTAAAAATAATCAACTTTTGGCAAACAATTATTTTTCATATGAAATAAGATTAATTATTATTTATAAAATACATTAATAAGATCTACGGATTACAGGCAACCAATTTGCAAAAAGAAAATTTTTAAAAAGTAATTTTTTCTATCTTTTTTCCCACCTAGTTTCTTCAACATACAAGACATAACAAACTTATGACACCTATACTGTACGTTTAGTCTTCAAAACATAAATTTAAAAATTTCTCTTTTTTTTGTGTCAAAAATTTCTAAATTAAATGGCGTTGAATGGTAAACCATAGAATATTAATCATTTATAATTTATAATATTAATATTTATATTTATATCGTAAACTTTAAACTTGATTTAATATTAACTATCAAAACCACTTTCTGGTTTTCTCTTACTTAAACTAGAATAGAAATCATATCAAAATCATTATCACTTAACATATTTGGGAAGCTTTCGAGATTAAACTTCTAAAATAGGAGAACTGATTTTAATATCAGGGGGAAGATAGTGTACCATTGAAATCGAGTTTCTTTGAAATTGACCTTTTTCCTATATTTAAATGGAACTGGTCCTTACTGTGTTATATCTCCATAAACCAATAATTGTGAAGTTATATTAAGGTCTAAATAGATCCAGGCTGATCTTCGAGAGTATTTAGCTTTTAAAATTCGATAATAAAGGAATAGGTAAAGGAAATTTATGCAAAGAACCTCTAATTGATGATCCTAAGTCCTAAGTAAAATACAGTTTGTGATAGATCTTTATTGTTAAATTTTACAAGTTAAACATTCTCGAGGATCAGTCTGAGTGTATTTGGGCCCTTACACTGTGATAAGCCTTAATTCATTTAACAAATAGGAGTAAAAAGCCTAATTTCAAAGGTAAACCAATTTAAAGGTGTCCCACTTCACCCTGAATTTCAGAAGAACAAATAATTAAAATAAAGTGTTATAGGATGTAATGTTGTTATTCTCAGATTTTTGACTTCCACGCACTCCTTAAATCCCAGATAACTAATTGTATAGAAGTGGGACAAATTATTGTATAGAGAACAGTTTCTCCTATTTGACTATTTAATAAATTGAATTGAATTGAATAAGAAAATCAAAATATCTCATAGATACAGAGAATTTTTGCATCGTTATCTCATAAAGCTTAAAACAGTATTCAGACAGAACGCATTGCGAGGAGGAAACATTTTAATGTTATAATGTTACAAATGATAACTATTTCCAATTTTTTATTTTAGGTTTCATTGATATATTTCCTTGACACAACCTATACGTTCCCAAATTTAAATGAACTCTGATAATAAAATTTTGTTGTAGACAATTTTGTAATCGCGGACCTCCTGCTTCTATTTATAGCTGCTTTTGATAAGACCGTTACAGTAATTAAAAAAAAAAATTTCCTTAGTTACCCCGTTGTAGGTAAATTAGAGTAAAGAGAAGTATTTTATTTTAAATATTTTCATTAACGGGAATTGGTTTAAAGAGATATGTCGATATGTTTGGAGGTTTTGTATACAAAAACAAAGATAAAATAATAAATAAAAGAGCTCTTCGGGAACAAAAATAATAGTGACAGAAGGTGATAGAAAATGCGAGCAAGAAAAATGTATTTTATAACCACTAAATAGTATATTATTTCATACTATTCTCAGCATTAAAATATGTCGAAATTATAAAGAGTTTTTTCTATATATATTGAAAAAACAATAATAAATACCAACAAAGGCTAAACTTTATAAATAGATTTAAATTGATCCAATAATGAGCAAGAACGAGTATGTATTACTGTGCACACATTCAATTCTTCCTGATTCCCAATTCATTCTAACGATTCTAACCATTCTAACAATAAAAAACTCTGCTTTATAATTAGACAATTTTCTTCGGGAACTTGACAAAAAGACAAATTTTCAATAGTTTTGAAATATTACCTTTATTTAATGGAAAAATAATGAATGAAAGTGTGAACTTTCTGGTAAGAAAAGTGCGAAAGAGACCTGTCGTTGGAGTAGCTTTAAGGTTAGCTACAGCACATTCTTTTTTTTTTTAAATCGATAATAAAGATTTAACACCAAACGATTTATAAAATAAATAAATTTAGGCAAGGCTAGGGGTAAATAAGGTAGGATTAACGGCTGATATAGGAAGGAATATCGGAGTAGGAATGTCGGTTGATCAGCGATTTTATTAGCGATCCATTGTAGGCTTAGAGGCCGTAAAACTGAACCGTAGGTGTTATCCCAGTTCCAATGCTTAACCCTAGCATCAGACATGCATGATAAAATTTAAATGTGATTAACATTAATTAGCGTTAAGAACGGTTAATTGCGTGATTTGTGCTTTTGAATCATATAATATTTAGAATATTATCTATTAATTGATAAACAGGTAAACTTGGCCCACAAAAATTTGTTTAAATTGATTTTAAGCTTTAAGCATAAATGTTCTTCCTCGTTTAGAAATGAATGAGGATCGTATTATTTTTTTTTGTATTAGGGCAGAATCACATTGACCGTAAAATGCTCACCGTCACCGTCAAAGCCCTCACCGTATTTCGTTGATTTACGCATTTTCATTGTAATTTTTACGCAAATTCTCAATTACCGTGTTACATTATCTCATACTCGGTGGCAATAGGTGAAAATAATATAAGAAAATTGAATAAATAAAGCGAAAATGCGATAAACGGTGAGCAAAAAAACTGTACGAAAAACTGTAGCAAAAAAATCCTACAGTTTTTTTTTTTGCTCACCGTTTATCGCATTTTCGCTTTATTTCTTCAATTTTCTTAAATTATTTTCACCTAGTGCCACCGAGTATGAGACAAGGTAATATCGTAATGGAAAATTTGCGTAAGAATTGCAATGAAAATGCGTAAATCAACGAAATACGGTGAGGGCTTTGACGGTGACGGTGAGCATTTTACTGTCAATGTGATTCTGCCCTTAATCCCATAAATTTATATAAACCAATTTTTGTGGAAAAAAAATCTAGGAGAAGACTTTCAGGCTTAGCACATATTCTGGCTTCGGATACTTCATATTTTTCCGATATTCCTTTAATTAGTCTGACCTAATATTTTCAGGAAATGTGTGTCTTAAGACTAACTATTAAAATATATTGCCATAGTTCAGATACATTAAAGGAATACATGAAGAAACATGGAGTGTTCGAAGCCAAAGTATGTGCGAAGCCTGAAAGGTTGTACTAGCTTTCTCTCAAGTGAAAAACAAACTCTATATAGGGGAAAGTACTCTCCTTTCGAACGATCATGCATTCGAATAATGTGAATTTTCTTTTATTTTTCCTAAGAGACTAACACATAATTATGATATAGGGGAAACTGGGGAACCATCAAACACGGGGTAGCACCAAACACTGCGATTTTTTAATCAGATATTCGACTTAAGAGAACAAGACTTATAGAAATTTATAGGCAGTATAGGGATGCTTGTCCACTGAAGAAATGGTCGATATAATCCAAGTAGTTTAGAACTAAAAATTAGTGTTTGTTGGTGTCCCAGTTTCCCCTAATTATCAATAACTGATAATAATTTAACTAATATTTAATAGAATTGTATTAGTCTCTAAGGAAAAATAAAAGAAAATTCTAATTATTCAAAGGCATGAACGTTCGAAGGTAGAGTACTTTCCCCTAGTAAGCCAACAGGCTCTTTATACCTTTAGAATTGATTGCCCTAGATCACTTAAAAATTAGAAACCTTACGGGGAACAGAGTTTAATAATGCAACGGTGTCTTAAGTCAATTTCTTAAAATACTATGGAATGGGACATGAGCAATATTGCTGCCTCTTGAGTTCAAGAAAAAAACTAAGATTTAATAAAAATATTGACCCAATTTGTACAAACAAATGAGAACCCGTTATAACTAGTGCATAATGAATAAAAAAAAGATCTGTGATAGGCTGTAGTACAAATTGTGAGTATTTCAATGACTTTTGGAGCACGTAGAAATAAATATGTTTTGTGGCGTCAGGAGGAACAAAAAACAGCACCCGGGAAAACATGTAAACAGACACTTTGCACAAGTATAAATTACTCCAGAGATGCTTAATTAAAAATTAAAGGCTCTCTCTTGAAGCACAAAAAAATGAGCCAGAGACAAATAAGTGAAAAATCTTGCCGAACATTGCCTCTATGGATGATTTCCTGCAGAGTGTTTTTGCAAAAAAGCGAGAGAATGATGATTGGATGGCAATTGTTGGGTTCAAAAGTAACTTTCCAGTCAATTTTTCTTTATCAGTATGGCAATGACTGAAATATTTAAGAATGCCGTATCAGTTTTTAGCTGTGATTCTTTCATAACCACAGCTAATGCGATTTTTCAGTTCAGTCAACCGTCTCCGATCGAGCTCTTATTCGCAGAGTATATATGTTTCACATATCCCTGATTCCGTGAATGATCAGATACTAAATGCAGATCCAACAGGACGGTCGAATAAATTACGTTATACAATTTTGATTTGGAAATAAATACATAGGATATGGGAAAAACCAGTTTTACCGTAAATGTGGGTGACTTTATCCTCCGTGGGTATGCCCTAGACACACTTACGACTTAAGCCGAGAAGTGACTTAGTGGAAAATGATGGAAATGTAGTTTTAACATTATTTCTAATATAATTACGTTAAGCTGTAATTCGGCTAATCCTCAGGTATGTCCAGGCCCTAACATTGGCGCCCTATTAAGCTTTCATTTATTTCTCGTGTTTAAGAACGGTCTACAACCGATTGCATAGGTAAAGACCCTTCTACTTAAATACTAGAATTAAAGAAAAGCTTATACGAACAGGAGGGGTCATAGTCACCCACAGAGGTCAAAGTCATCCCCATCTATGGTAATACGTGATTTTTATTTTAATTAGTAAAAAAATATTTTCCCCTTTTTAAAAGGAGTAAAAGTTTAAAGATGATAGGCAGCGTGACTTTAGTTAAAAATGTCCATTAAGTATTAAAATGTTAATTTTTAAACCTCGGTCTTGAACCGGTTTTTTTTATCATTTCAAAAACTATTACATCCATTTTCTACATTATTTGTTTTATTATAGGACCACTTGAAACATGAAACCTTTCCACAACGACTTCAAACTATTTCACATTGATCCACCTATATTTGGAATATACTAGTATTAATTTATTTCAGCGGTTAGCTGATGTTACAGTATCGCCGCGTATCTCTCTTGATTTAAAAATAGAATCACATTGACCTATACCGTTACTGTTAAACGCTTCATATTTTTTTTTCCAAAAATTTAATAAATATACAATACGACATGAGACGAAGCAAAGTCTAAGATGTGTAAAAAATCTTAAAGCTTAGCACGGACATGAAACTTATTTATTGATAACGTAAATTTCACTTTAAGAAAAATAATAATATTTTCATTTGCAAATGATAGGGAGAGAAACATGATAATCTTGTGAATTTCTTCGAGAACTATGATAAAAATGCTTAAATTTAGGGAAAAAAACGGTACACAGATAATTAAGGAAAAGTTTCGATGTTAAATCTGATTCTGCCCTAATTAGTCTTTTTTAAATTTTTAGTTTTAGCTAAGATTCTTCACAATCTCAGCTTTTTTCATCTCAGGTGAAATCCGACATTGTCAGATCTGAAAGTGATTTTGGTCCATTTTGTCTTTTAAATAGTAAGATAAAAATATTTTAATTTTTTGAATACCGGTGTTTCCACTCATCCTTCAAGGTTTATTGGTGCTATTCCAATAAAAAATTAACATATTTTCAGCATACTTTACTGTTCTCAAGTGCTCCTGCATTATCGACTTTTCTTTATGTTGGTTTCTGTTATTACTGTTCGGAGACGACTGGGAAAAGCAGTCGAGATAGGAACTAACAAAAAGAAAAGTAGATAATGCAGAAGCATGAGAACAGTAAAATTGAAAAAAAAGAAACATGTTAATTTTTCATTACAATAGTACGTTAATAGATTTTCTACGGCCCTCTAGTACATGTTTTCTTAGCTTAATATGTTCTGCTTCCGAAAGTTTATGAAAAAAAACCTTCCATATTTTTCAAACACTTTGAGAATTTAAGTAAAAATTTAAGTAGTAGAGAGAATTTAAGTAGTAGAATTTAAGTAAAAACGAATCAAGAAAAGTGATCACCCAAAATTTTTGGAAAGTTTTCGATGTATTACAGATAATACTCAAATTTTAACGAACAATAAATATGTTTTTCAGATTAACTATATTAAAATTTGTTTTTTAAAAAATTACCTATCATAAGGCTGAACATGATTTTCAGTTCAAAAGAGATTCTAGATTATTATGTCCATTTAACGTTGCGACTCTCACCGCCTTACTACAGATAATTTCAACAGTAAAACGGCGGAAAATCGTTATCATTCATCGGACGCGAAATTGTTCCTATAAAATTGAAAATCTATGAAGTTTTTTTAAAATATATTTAAATATATCTATTTGCCTATAATATCTATATCAATATCTGTCTATATATCAAAATTCCCCACATTTAAAGATTTACAAGGTTTTTGCAAAAGGATTGAAGAAAATTGAAACAAAGCACCAAGTTCGATTCCAGCATTATCAGTGTAAAGTTAATGGAGGTACTAAAGAAAAACTTTTATGGTAGAATACGAATCAATATTAAACGATTTTAAATATCCAAAACTTAATGCATCTTGCTAAACTTTTAGATCAGGAAAACAACATGACATTAAAATTTACTTTTATTTCTTTCTATAAAACAAATTGCCAACGTGTAATGTGCTGAATAGACCCATTGTCCAATGCCGACTTTAGACCTGGGGTTTAGCCCAGTTCCCGAAAGTTTGAAATTTCAAAATAGTAATCAATTTTATTGATTTTTCAGAATTAATCAGATCATTTACCCACAATATTCAATCTTAAGTCATATTTTCCCAAAAAATCTCAACTGATAAGAAATAAGAGAAGTTAAGCCATATAGCTAAGCCTTATGCCCTTGACACACTTACGACTAAAGTCCAGAGACGACTAAGCTCGTTCATAGCCAAGTCAGTTCCTGACACACTACAAACGAGGCTTAACATTTTCTGGCACTCACAAAACATAACTTTCGTGGGTTTTTATGCAGATATATTCTACTGAAATGCACTAATACTCCTCTGAAAATGAAACTACTTTTAAATTTACTTCACAATTCACGTATAACAACAAGAATTATTCACTAGAATCACCAAAATTGGCTTAAGTCGCGAGCTAGCTTCCACCTCACAAAAAATTGTAATTAACAATAATTATTGCACGTATACTGAGACATGATATTACAAATAGTTTCATTTTCAGAGGAGTATTAGTGCATTTCAGTAGATATATCTGCATAAAAACCCGCACGAAAGTTATGTTTTGTGGATACCAGTGAATGAATCCTCATTTGTAGTGTGTCAGGAACTGACTTGGATATGAACGAGCTTAGTCGTCTCTGGACTTTAGTCGTAAGTGTGTCTAGGGCATTAGGCCTGAAGTCCGTATAAGCCGAGAGACGACGGTTTAGCGTAATTATAATCAAAATAATACATTATTATCAGTTCCCACTAAACCTTCTCTCGATTTAAGCCGTAAGTCTGTTTAGGGCATAAATTACTCTTTAGAACCTATTCTAAATTAAATTTATATTTCCTTGATCTAAAATATATGTATATAGCCTAGAGATTTATCTTAAGTTGTTCTTGTGACTTGAATCTCAATTAAAGAATCTGGGTTTCCAGTGAAAGAATCACATTTCCCATGAGCTAAAATAAGCTTATCGGTGACTTTTTTGTTGCTGCTGTGTGACTCTTGGCGAAATCATTGAGCTGACGCGTCCACGAGAAATTGATTGAGAAGGCTGAGTGTGGACAGGAGAAATGGGAGGGCAATAGATGGAGTAATTCAATAAATATCCAGCATAAGGTTTCAGGCCAACGGCATTAACTTACCACTGAAAGTGTATGTCGTCTGCACAATAAGACTTCTCGAGGGTGCTCCCGATGGGATGTTCTGTGGAAATTTTGAGGTTCACTGGGCGAATGTCTATGACTAACGTGCTGATGCCTTGACTTGCGATAACGCGTTGATACGGTTGCAATTACTCCAGATCCCATGTGATAAGCACCATCACTCACTGTTTTTTTTCGCTAATTCTTCACACGCGTGTGCAAATTCACAAGGCACTGTACAGCACTGAAAAAACAGCCACAAAATCTTCCCACAGAAAGAGCACTGTCCAGAACTTACAACAAAAAAAAAACTTTAAAGATTGTCTCTCGCCTCGAAAATTACTTCACATGGCACGGACTATTTTTTTGGCACGGAAAAAGAGCTTGTCTCGCCACAAGAGTCAATTGGAAAATGCCTGGAGTTGTCTACAGCACAGCGTACGAAACTGATAAATTTATGTTTTGATAGCAACTGGGAAGAGAGGGAGACACACACAGGGGCAGATTAGAGAACGACATCACAGTCACTTCGTGTGATTCCGATTATTTCCCGCCATTTCGTCACATCTTCCCATTTTCAATTGGCAAAAATTAACATTTAACATTTTTCACACTTGCACCCCGATAGCCTCTCCTAGCCCGGAAGAAGTCTTTCTGGCCACTTGGTGGGAAAGTGCCGCAGTAAAAATCAATTGCTTCTTCGTGCTCCTGACCACTTGAGGGTTTTGGTATGATGGGTATGATGCATCTGGACAAATAACAGTTGAAGTGCGCATGCAGAATTTCCTGCGCAGCGCATTTTCCCAGCAGAGGGAGAAGATTTTTCCATAGTACCCTCTTATTTGCCCATGAGGCAGACGGTGGAAAGAGCTCCCTCCACTTCGGAGGCCAAAGGCATCAAAGGGAAGGCCAGATGGTAGGGGAGATTGTGATTTCACGTGAGCTTGATTAAGGATCCTATTCTTGATGAAGCATAAAGTTGTGATTTTCTGTAGTTTGTGGTGAATTGTTAGCCCTTTTTTAAGACAGCAAACCGTCTGCTGAGCCAATTAAAACTTACAGAATTTTTTTTTTACATAAAATTTAAGGAAAATCAAGATTTTTTTCTTTTAAATAAAAATACATAATTTTTAGAAATCTTACTTAACTATGAAACTAATATGATAGGGAACCTGTGAGCACCTGCGGATGGAGCATCTTACAATAGAAGTATTCTTCCTCTATTTCAGTCTTCAGAAAATTCAGCAATTTAAAAGGATAATAAATCAATGGGTTACAGGTCTTGCAATTTCAAAATTTTCTCCAAATTTCAAGTCAATCGGAATTAAATTCTAGGAGATATAGGGTAAGTGTGCCAAATTTCGGCATAGTTGCATGCAAGCGCCAAAGTCTCAGGTTTGAAATGTAATATCTTTAATAGAAATTGATTTTTTTTCATTCCTTCTACTTTAGGAGTGTTGCTTAGAACCTTGTAGACTGTTTATCGTCTTTGTTTACTTTAAAATTATTCTTAATATATTTTAAAATGAATAAAAATGTAGACATAGCTTTGGTGTCTTATTTCGGCCACCTTCATTTTCATAGTTTCTTGCCCTTCGGAAATTCTTCCAATATCTTTTTTACGTCATCTCGTTTGTCGAAGTTACATTTTTTTCTATTCTTTTGCGTTATATAATCTCTAGATTATGTAAAAACTAAAAATTCATGGAAATTCGAGGAATAAAAAAGGTGGCCGAAATTGCAAGCTGGCCGGAATTTGGCACACTTACCCTAGCCTTTAGAAATTTTTTTCGCTACGCTCAGCCAGAAGAAGTCAACTTTATGGTGCTACTAAAATGAAAAATGAACATGTTTTTTTTTGTATTGGTTCCTGTTGCGACTGTTTGGGGGTTTTAGATTTAGAACACTACGAAGACTAGGAGAAAACTGAGATTATAAAGAATCTCAACTAACAGTTGAGGCAGGAACCAATCCAAAAAATTCGATAATGCAGAAGTCTTGAGAACTAAAGTGCTAAAAAATATGTTTTTTTTTTTCATTGGAATATAGCACCGTTAATCGTTTTTCCATCCACTCTGATTATAAATATTATGATTATGCCAAATAAAATCTTTTTTATTCCCCTGATACACCTCAAAAATCGGTTAATTCGTTTGTACGTAATTGTAAAGTAGAGAAGGTTGAAGGAATCTAGGATATTTTTTGTAAGTCTCTAGCTATTAGTTATATAATAAATTTTTAAGCTCAAAAATGACGAATTTTAAAAATTCTGAAATTCATAATTTATTTTATTTATTTTTTATACTTTACTTTTCAAGTAAAAATCGTTTTGGAAAAGGAAACTACATAACTCAAACACAATATTTTTCATTAGAATGAATATTATCTGTTATTGGTTTCGTCAGAAAAATTACATAAAATTTTTAGCTATTTTTGTCCCTATCGTTCATAGAGACAAAAAGGGGTGGCAAAGCGTCCCAGGCTTTGCGAAATGCTCGAACTCGTGACTTAGATGCTATATACCGCAAAAGTACTTTCGCATCATTTACTGTTTACCGGTTCTCAACCGATTTAGACCGATCCATAAATAATGTAGAGATTTCTCGATTTCTCGGAAAAAACGTATTAGTTACCAGGTTCACTATAGATTCCCCGGATCCCCTGAAAAAAATGGATGAGTTCTCTATACGTTCCCTGAAAAAAATAAATGGATTCCTCGGTTCATCTCAAAATATGTATGGGCTCCTCGGATTCTTTGAAAAAATGTATAGGTTCACCCAGGGTTTCCTGAAAAAACATATGGGTTCCCCAGGATTCCTGAAAAAGATGTATGGATTCCCCGAATTTCCTGAAAAAAATGTAATGCGGTCCCCAGGATTCCCTAAAAAAATGTATGGGTTTCCCAAATTCCCTGAAAAAAAAGTATGGGTTCTCCGGGTTTTCTGACAAAAAACATAAGCATTCCCCGGGATCCCTAAAAAAATTCATGAATTCCCCAGGTTCCTTAGAAAATATATGGGTTTCCTGGGATTCCCCAGTGTTATCCGGATTATACGAAAAAATGTATGGGTTGCCCCTCGGGTTTCCTGAAAAAATATACAGTAGACTCTTGCTCAATCGGCTCTTTTTCAATCGGGTGAAAAACTTTGTTGGCAATTTTCACGTTTAATGAAGCAAATTTGGTCATATTCGCTCTAGTTCCTCTTATTTTATCATGATTCTTTATAATTGAGCACTTTTTTGTGGAATTTATAATGACTTTGATGCCCAAATCTATCGATAATTTGGATAACATTTTGCCTCATATGCTCGATTGAGAGAGAGGCTACTGTAAGTGTTCCCCAGGATCCCTGAAAAAATTATGGGTTTCTCGGACTCCCTGAAAAAATGCATGGATTTCCAAGGTTTCATGGAAATAGGTTTCCCGGGTTTTCTGGAAAAAAAAATACATGGGTTACCCAGGATCCCTGAAAAAATTTATGGGTTTTCCGGATTCCTTAAAAAATATATGGGTTACCTGGGATCCTTGAAAAAATGAATGGACTCCCCGGATCATCTGAAAAAATGCATAGGCTCCCCGGATTCTCTGAAAAAATGTATGAGTTCTCCAGGATCCCTGAAAAACTGTATGCGTTTCCCGGATTCCCTGAAGAAGATGTATGGGTTTAGGATCTTTTTTTCTCAATTTGCCGTATGAATCTATCGATTTTGTACTTATCTGTCGATTTCTTGATAAAATTGTGCCGATCTGCCGATTTTTGTCTCTAGTACCTGTCACTATGAATGCCACTTATTCACCCCTTGCATTTAAAAAAAAATCAAGAAATTTCGAGTACTTCGCGAATCCTAAACGCTTTGCTACATAGGGTAGACGGGAGTATTATCGATCAGTTAAGGAAATGATCGACTTTAACAGACAAAAAACCATATATATTCTCGTATTTTTCAAATGAAAACTTGTTAAAGTCTATCTTGCAGATGTCCTCTACAAGATCGACCACTCACATTCTTGATTTATTTATTTTGGAGTGGTTTAAAACTCGAAAAACTTTTCAAAGTGCATTTGCATGTAATATCGATCAGCTGATGGTATTATCGATCAGTCGATGCTTGTAATATCGATCAAATAAAAAATGGGGTTTACACGTACCATCAGGGAATGGAATGTAAATATGTATTTTATATTTTCCGATAAAATAGAAAAATAAATAATAATTCAAATACTTAGCTTTAATTTCCAAAGGGAATATAATCAAAATAATTTAATACACTACAAAATTGTTTGGAATTTTCAACTTTCTGCACAACATGTTCACACTGTCGAGAAGTTGATCTTTGATAATGGGGTGACACATATTAGCCCGTGAAAAGACACAAGCTTTCAGCGATTCCTCGTGTTCTCTTGAAAAGACTGCAGAAGCGCCGATACGTCTTTCTTCCGGACTGGTTCCCTTCAACTTCCCATCAATGTTCCGTACGGCACATTGTATATCCGAGCTGCCTGTCTAATGCTAAGTCCATTCCTGGTACTCTCAAGGGCTTTTGCGATTTCATCATCCCGGTATTGAAGGCGTTTTTTTTTTTTGGTGTTTTTGCTGAAGAAAAAAGTGATCGATATTCCATACATCAGAATTTGAGTATCGATCGCAAAAAATCCAGAAAATCTCTTATTACGTTCAACTAACAGTACTTACCTATAAAATCTTCATATATAAGCTTCAATCCTTAATTGGTTTCCAATATCTATATACCAATTGTATCGATAAGAAGCGCACAAACTGTTCAATTCCCTGACAAAACTGACTGTATTTGCTTAAAGCTGTCTACACATTAGACAAATTATTGAAATAATAGCATTTCAAAGTGACATTGAAAAGAAACTTCAATATTGAAGCGAATATTGAAACCAATATTTCAATAATTGCCTACACACTGAACAAATTGACTCCAGGAAATCCCAGATCTTTTGGGATTTTCTTGTTAATTATGCCCAAAGCACTTCAGATACATTCTGTGGTCAGAGGATCCCTGGAGCTTCCTCCAGAAATCCCAGATCTTCTGGGATTTTTTTGAATATTATGTCAAAAACCAGTCAGATACATTCTGTGGTCAGAGGATCCCTGGAGCTTCCTCCAGGAAATCCCAGATCTTCTGGGATTTTTTTGTATATTATGTCAAAAACACTTCAGATTGGAAACAAAAGCCAAATAGAATTAATAACTTGAATTCTCACAGACTTTCAGGACCATGCTTCGTATCATACCGTAGGAGAGTTTACCATCGCGAGCAAAAGGACTGGATGGCCATAACCACAAGCCGTCGTTCCCTCTGTAGGATTCCAATTCGTATCATAAAATTATAATTATATGAAGTGCTTTGGGCATAATGAACAAGAAAATTCCAGAAGATCTGGGATTTCTTGGAGGAAGCTCCAGGAATCCTCTGATCACAGAATGTATCTGAAGTGCTTTGGGCATAATAAACAAGAAAATCCCAGAAGATCTGGGATTTCTTGGAGGAATCTCCAGGAATCCTCTGACAACAGCAAGTATCTGAAGTGTTTTTGACATAATATACAAGAAAATTCCAGAAGATCTGGGATTTTCTTGGAGAAAGCTCCAGAAATCCTCTGACAACAGAAGGTATCTGAAGTGCTTTGGGCATAATATTCAAGAAAATCCCAGAAGTTCTGAGATTTTCTGGAGGAAGCAGGAGAGATGTGTCTTGACTTGGATTTTGATCTTGGATGTGTTTTCATTCATGAACAAGGAAAATCCAGCAGTTCTGTGATGTTCTGAAGGACGAAGATTCCTGACCATTAAAAATATTGAAGGAAATATCAAATCAATTTGATATTTAGAATTTCTTTGAAATTTTTTATTGAAATGATTTGGCCTAGTTTGTAGCCATTCAAAATAATGAAATAAACTATTGAATAAAATGCTCCATATTGAAACAAATATTTCAATATTTGCCTGCAGACTGGACAATTGTCTTCAATATTGAAACATTTATGTCAATAAATCTTTGCAATGTGGAGACAATCCTTGTCAATATTTGACATTGAAAAGAAATATTTCAATAAATTATGTCTAATGTATAGCCAGATTAGACAAATGGCAGCAAAATAAACTTTTGGAATGGCTACTAATTGTTATTTTGTGCACACATTTTTAAAAATCACTTTTATTGTGCAAATATTATCGGTAAAATTGTGAAACATTTCATTTGACACCGTGAAACTTAAAATAATTAAATAATCAATAATTAAAGTTCATGCAGAAAAATGATTTTTTTATCCATCAATTGGAAGAGAAGTCGATATTACAAGCATCGCTTGATCGATATTAGGAACATTTTGGTAATACCAGCATCTACCCTATTTCTTCACGTTGAATTATTAATACTGCAATTGATTGCAACCATTCCAACGGATTTGAATCCATTATAATATTTATTTAAGCAGTATGAGAGCTCTTGTGATGCAGTTAAATTTACAAATGAGTGATTATTTGACTTTGGACTCACATTAGTCAGAATCAATCAATTTTCTTTGATTGATTAAATTAAATTTAATTTAAATCTTAGACATAAATTGAGTATTGTTATTTTTCAGGCAAGATCTACTGCCAAATTGCTTCTTTCGATGCCAAATTGATAATTCTTCTCTTCCCAATTTAATTTTTTTAAATTAACTAAAAATTTTCCACTGCACCAAAACCCAAAATTCCAAAAGGTAAAACTCTTTTAATTGCTTTAATCTTAAAAGTACCTTCGTAAGGTTCTTTTAAATGACTATTAGAGTCATTTAAACACTTTGGGGGGTATTTTTGGGTAATTTATCTTGAAATCTGGAAATTTTCCCTTGGCAAAATGCTTGGAAAAAAACCAAAAGACATCCCTTGACGCCTCGGAAGAACTTGGAAGCAGTGTCTGTAAATGTGTGAACTGGTGACTATTGCGTCTTATCGGGGAGAGAAATAGTTCAACAAGTGATAAAACTCTTGGTGAAAATCAAAAATTGTTTGTCCTACAAAAACCACTACAAATTACTCATTAAAATTTCATTGAACTCCATGTAATCTCTGAGAAAAAAAAATCTTCCGCAATTTATGATAGTTCCAGGCGTTCTAAATCTAATTAACAAGTCTCTGCAATTTTTTTTCTGTTGTATATTTTGTTCTCTTGCTTATTTACAGGCATTTTGGATAAAAATAATTTGTTGTAAATACATTGGGAGGGTGGGAAGATCATCTGAGGAATCCCAGGCTGGAGGAAACCTTCTTGGGACTGTCCCTTTTGTCCTGGGATATCTTCAAGGCAGCTAATACTAGGGCGGTATCCACCTCCTTTTGCGATGCTTTCTCATTGTCCAGGTAGATCTCGGAGATCCGCTCGACGAATCTCGAGAGGACTTTTGAGCGATAGTCAATACTTCCTGCCACGGGATTTCCCGTGAGTTTGATATTCTCGAGGCAAGGCAACTTAGCCAGATGATCCACTTCGTCAATTTCCCCAATTTGATTGCAGCTGACATCGAGACTGACCAGGGAGTACATCTTCCGGAAGCCAGCTAAGCTCTGGATGAAGTTCTGCGAGAGGATCAGCGTCACGAGATTCCCAAGTTCCAGATGCCAATCTGGACACTGAGCAATTTGATTTTCCGTCAAACTGAGTGAACTGAGGCTGGGCAATGTATTGAGATTCTGAACAGATGTCAACTCATTCCTGTCCAGGATGAGCGTCGAAAGTTTGGGCAGAAGTTTGATGGATTCGTCAATTGAGTTGATTTTATTGTCAGCAAAATTTGCAATTTCCACGCACTTCCACACCTTCGCGGGATCATTCACAGCCGTCTTGTGGATGTCATCACAGAGGAGAATGTCACTAAGTGTCCGGGTGTCTGTCAAATGGACCAGGAGAGTCTTGAGAGTATCCCGAATGGTTGCAGCATTTGACACATTTTCCGGACTAATTCCAATCAACTGAATCTCCTGCAGTGTCTTAAAGGCCACCAAGTCAAATTTGAGAGTCTTAGGGATGATATTACTGCTCCCCAGAGGAGTATCTGTCCGACTTCTGCCCTCAATTGCATTCTCTGACTTCCTCGGAACCACAGCAATTTTCTGCAGTTGCGAGCAGAAATCCAACACATGAGAAAAATCATACTTCTTCTCTGACACCTCCGAGGGCAGTTTCAGCCTCTCACTGATGGCATACAGCTCCAGGACGGAAAAGACATAACTCTTGGAATTATTGAGTACAGAATCCCCGTCAAGGTAGAACTTCTCCGCCATTGTGTGCAGCAAATAGATAATGTCATACTCATGCAGATTGAGAAACTCCACAAATTCCCTGGGCATTGTCAGCTGAAGGTAAATTAGAACTTCCCTCAGGTACTTCTCCAGGCCAGCTTTTCGCTTCTCCACAAAGGCAGGATTTCTATTGCCAATCACCTGAAAATATTCATCCTCTCATTGAATTCTCTGTTGGCATTTCCCAGCAAACATTCCACTAACCTTCTTCGGTGGCAGGAGATCCTTAGAGACACTGACTAGCTCCACCAGCTTCTCATGGAGCTCCTGGAAATCCCTGTATCGATGCAAAACACGCCAGGACACTTCACCAATTTTCACTTCTATTTCATACTGCGTCACTCCATCCGTCTCCACGATTGTGGGAATCGACAGGGAGAGATCTGAGGGACTTTTTGCAAAGCATGCCATCGTCCCTGAATTATTCACTTGCTCACAATTTAGCGGAAAATCAACAGGAAACTTCTATTTTTTGGGCTTGTTTACTACAGAGTTTTGACACTTTGTGTCTTGGATAACCAGTGTTGCCTGATGGAGAATTTTTTAAATCTTATCCAAACAAACGGTTAAAAACACTGAGAGAAAATACTCAATATTCTTTTATACAAAAAATGCTATTTGTACAAAATTTGGTTTAACCCTTTAACGACGAGACACTTTTTACGGACCGAAAATCAACAATAAAAATTAAACCCATAAACAAAATTTGTGAAACGTTTTACATCTAACTTTGGAAAGTTCAACAGAGTCTGATTCGGTGCATTTTTTGCCTCTACATGGGATAGGGACAAAAATAGCCCAAAACTTCAAGTAATTTTTCTGACAATAACAATGAATATTAATTTTCAGTCTAATGAAAAATAATACGTATGAGTAATGTAGTTTTTGTTCCCAAAAGGGTTTTGGTTAAAAAAAAAATTGGAAGTTTAAAAAATAATTAAAATTATTTTTTAATATGAGAATTTAAAAATTCGCCATTTTTATGTTTAAATATTTTGTATATAGCAAATAGCTGGAGAGTGGTAAAAAATATCCTAGATTCGTTCAACTTTCTGCTTTGCAATTACGTACAAACATAAGGAAAAAAATAACTTTAGGGTAAGTGTGCCAAATTTCGGCATAGTTGCATGCAAGCGACAAAGTCTCAAGTTTGAAATGTAATATTTTTAATAAAAATTGAATATTTTTATTACTCTTTTATAAGGAATGTTGCTTGGAACCTTGCAGACAATTTATCATCTTTATTTTCTCTAAAATCATTCTTAATACATTTTAAAATGAATAAAATTGTAGACATAACATTGGTGGCCTATTTCGGCCACCTTCATTCTCATAGTTCCTTGCCCTTCCTGAATTCTTTCAATGTCTTTTTCAGAACATCTTGCTCGTCGAAGCGACATTTTTTTGTTATTTTTTTGCATTTTACAATCTCAAGAGTATCCAAAAACTAAAAATTCATGGAAATTCGAGGAACAAAAAATATGGCCGAAATTGCAAGCTGGCCGGAATTTGGCACACTTACCCTAGGTAGTCAGGAAAAATTATTTTCTTTATGGGACACCGGTGTTCCAATCGTCCTTAAAGGGTTAACACGTTCAACACAACATAATAAAAATTAAAAAAAAAAAAAAAACAAATTGCGAATAAAAATGTGATTTTGTTTAATTTCTAATCTAAGGACAATGGGCAGAAATGTATGGGAGCTGGTCCAACCCTTCGCCAGAGATAGGAGTAGGGGAACTGGGGCACCACCAAACACGGGGTACCACCAAACACTAATTTTTATTTCTAAACTACTTGGATTATCTCGACCATTCCTTCAGTGGACAAGCATCCCTATAGTGCCTATGCTATAAATTCCTATCGGTCTTATTCTCTGATATCCAATATCCGATTAAAAAATCACAGTGTTTGGTGGTACCCCGTGTTTGGTGGTGCCCCAGTTTCCCCTAGGCCCATTTTGTAGGTGTTGGTGTATGACTTAAAAATTGCCGAGACCCAAATCAAAAAGGATTGTCAGTCCTTGGGAAATTAGCGATATACTTCTTAAAATTCACAAGTTTGACATTTCATTTCTTGAAAACGGCTTAACCGACCTTAATGAAATTCGGTTTAAAGCTAATGTGCGATCTAAGCTTTAAATATATATTTTTAGATTTAATCTTTGACTGCTCTATCTGGTGGCTCTCAAACCAATCGCGTTTTAAAGCCTTCGAATATTACAGGACAATAAAATGAAGCAAAATCGTATGACGGGAAACCATTGGTATTTTGGGAGTCCGTGGTATATCTTGAACATATCTTCCAAAGAAACTTATAGTCCGTCGCGTCAAGTTTCTGAGATATCTTAAAATAAAAGTTCTTAAAAAGTAGGTAGAATTATTTTTATGAAACTTGCTTCCCAAGAAGCAATTTTTTCTTAATATAGTCTTGTAGAATTCCTTAAGTAAGGCATTATAGAACCAAAAATCTTTTTATTTGCTGATAACGCTCTTGGTTCCATCATTGAGACTACTATAAGTAAAGTGGCGCACTCTTAAGGATCTTCTATAGGAATTTCAACCGAAAATTCTCACTTTAAGTCTTTTAAGAGTGCACTAAAAGACTTGTCTAATACTTGGTTCTATAAGTCAGCTTTTTTGTTTCTTGGGTTTCTTTCTCGATAACAGTATATCGTAAGTTCCCAGTGCCAAAGAATTATTTCTAAAGGAGAACTCAAGGAATATTTTCCTAGAAGAAACCATACCCCTATCTCTCCGTTTTCCTTGTAGTTATCCGGATTTTCCTCAAATATCATCGAATGTCCTTTAATTCCATTAGAATTATTACGTCCTTTTGTCTCTTTAAAAGAAATATTCTCCTTAAAAAAGGTGCTAGGGTTGCTGAAGATCATAGGGTTGAAAAGGTATACCGTTACCAAGAGAATTTTAACAAAAGGCTCAGAGTATAATGACTAAATTAAAATATTTTTTATCTAAACACGTTATTCAAAGTTTTTGAATAACGGTAACTTTAAGGCCTTTTAGGACCATGTGATCTTTAGGATAACTCTTTTTCTTTCAATGAGAATATTTACTGAGCAGACATTTCCCTACATACAATCCTTTTTATGAATTGGAAGAATATTCAAGGATTTATTAGGTAAATCTGGAAAATTGCAGAGAAAATGAAGAGATAAAGTTATAGTTTGTTCTAGAAAAATCTTCATTGAGCCCTTCCTTACAAATTGTTCTTTAAATTGACCAACATAAGATAAACTATTATTTTATAAAAGGAGTTTTGTAAAAAAAATCGTCACTTTTCTTAATTATATGTTTTATGCTCTAGTGCTTTTCCTACATACTTTTGGGGTTGGTCCCGGAACCAAATTCGTGGCGAAAGGTTGGACCATTTTGCCCATTGTCCTTTATACAGCATACCAAATAGTTTGGAAAACGAAAAAAATACCCAATTTTAATGATCAAATTTGGGTGTACTGGGCCAAGTTTAATTTAACAGCGATTAGAACGATTTTTTGAAAGAATGAAGTATCAAATAATATTGTTTACAATGGAGTAGCAATTAAAAATGATTTTAAAATGAAAATATATTTTGAATTTTCAAAATGGATTTTTTTTTCAATGTAATAATTTTGTAATAATTTTGGCAAAAATTGTCAGTAAAAATAAAACTTGGTAAGTAATGAAATATTACTAGCAAAGGGAAAATTAAGAAGTAATATCTCCGGCACACCTTTACGGTGCTATCACACTAGGATTTTTCGCGTTTTAATTTTAAATTCAATTGAGCCAATTGAGCATTAAGATTTCTAGAATTTACTTGAAAATTCTCACAGCCAGGACACATTTTGCAAGAAATTTGCTCAATTTTAATTATTGCCGCGATATTTTTAATTGTGAATGACTCCGGAAAATGTGTAATAGTCGTAATAGTACTTAAAATGTCTTACAAGTCACTTATCTGTTATTCAAAAGGATCTCCAAAGCCAGAAAAAAGATTTGTAGGCAAAGGGCTCATGCAGCGACTCTCATACAGTCTCATTGAAAATCTGTATGAAGTCGTCCCAACTCCCAACTGAAATTTCATAACATAACAATTCCTTCGAATGGCTTTGGAGGAACTTAATGAATTACTCCCAATACTTAAGCTTCACTTCATGCAAGTTTATCACTAAAACACTGTTACTTATCTTATATTATCGCCACAAATAATATTAATTACGAGTCAATTATTTAATAAGAACAATTTTCTTCAAAAGACTACTTGTTTAACTGCAATAAAATTGAAATTCTTGAGCAATTTTAGCATTATAATTTGCTGAAATCAAATTTATTTGAGCAACCACATTTATGCTATTTTAACATATTTAAACAGGTTCTTCAGGACCAAGTATTAGCTTTTATTAATAAATTAGTGAAGATCTATCAATTCCATTGATTTTTAATGCAAAATATCGCATAGAACAATTCATCTGAAAATTAAATTAAATTTACAAATTGAAAAAATCCTAGTGTGATAGCACAGTGATAGTACGGTTAGATCAGGAAAATTTCATAAAATCAAAACTCACATTCCTTTCCTTCTTATAAGCTTTGCATATGTCTATCCTACTCTTCAGCACTCTTCTTCTTCTTTTGAACATCATACCAAATTAAATTTAGTTCAGTCTAAATTGGAGTTGTAAGAGCAGGAGACTTATGAAAATTTATTATGCAAAAATTTATGCAAAATTTTCCTGATCTAAAGATATGCCAGAGTCATATAATACACTATTTTAATTTTTATTAACCAAGATGGCTTTTTACTCACCAAAATTGAATTTCTACTCACCAAACTTGCTTATTTACTGACTAAAAAATTAATTAAATACACACTCATCCATAAAAAAGAGCAATCCAATCACCGTTCCTGCTTGATGAGAAATTGAGCTTAAATTAAAGCGATTAAAATTTCAGCTAGAAAAGCTTTATTTCAAAAGTGTCCAACTTCTCTGCCTAGCTCATTGATATCGTCACCTAATAATTTTGATTCTTATTTTTAATTGCAGTGAAACCACACTTCACATCTTCGCCCCTACAGGCTGTTGACCAGCATGTCTTATCAGCAACATTTCAAAAATATGTACACAAAAATCTCTAACCGTTGTACCACTCTAATCTTGGTTGTATGTAGAGGTTAAAAGCCTAATTTGCAAATAAAGCCAACAACACTAACACAGAATTCCATCACAGAAAAATTTGTGCTACAGGGGGAAGTGGGGCACTTTTGAAAGTGGGGTACCTTTGAAATTGGGATTTTTCACCTATTTTTAAGTAAAATTGAGCCTTATCGTGATATAATTTAGCTGCACAAACAGATTGAGAAGCTAAATTACATTTTAATATAGCTCTGTTTCACTTTAACATGGGAGAAAAATCCCAATTTCAAAAGTGCTCCACTTTTAAAGGTACCCCACTTCCCCATAAACATTAAATTCTAAACAGGCTGGTTCACCTCAATAGTAAAACAAATTTTAATAAATTGTTAAATTGTAGTATACAGGAAATATGATTTTCACACAAACAACACGATTTTTTAACGTAACCTCACGTTTGACATTTTGAATTCGACCGTTTTTCGAATTTGATAATTTTTTAACACTTGGAAGGACCCTAGTGGCAGCCGCTGCCAATTTAGTTTTCAATTTAATTTTTTATAGTGAAGAATATATCATTTCGCCTGGACGCCTGATTGAATGCGTGCAGAATTTATCTAGCTATTTTTTCGTTATAAAATTTTTAATAAAAATTAAATATTAATGTAAATATATTGCAAAAACAAAAAACTGCACTCGGAAGGACCAAGTGGCAGTTGCTGCCATTTGCATTTTATATGGGAGTTTGACGTTCTGCAGATGTAATTTTCTTGATTGTTAGTGTATAAAAGCCCTAAAAGAACAGTTTGAAAGTGTTTTTGCTAATTATTGAGAAGAATTATGGGAAATATTGAATTGGGAAATATGTATGAAATATGAATACTTATGGGAATTATTCAATTTTTCTCTTATTTACCAAAGCTCAAAACCCATTTTGTTAAGCGAAGTTAATAGAAAATAGTTAATAGTATTAACTATTGTTCATATGTAGAATTTCTGCTTTGAAAAATAAGAGGAAAATTGAAATATTCAAAGGCTGCCGTATTAAAAGGCACACCACTTTCCCTGACGCCATGATTCTGATAAAAATGAAAACATCGAATGGTTAAAAATCTTTAGATACAGTACCCAAGGAGGTGAAATTTCTGATTCAGACACCAGAAAAGAACTGACTGAGGCTCCGAATGTTAAAATATATGTAAAAATATTAAAATATTATGTAAAATCCGATAAGTGGCAGCGGCTGCCACTTGGTCCTTCCGTGACACTTTTAGTTAGGGTTCTTCGAAGTGTTAAAAAAGCTACGCTACAATTGAAAATTCTCAAAGTGCCACTCAAATCGCAAAAGTACGAAATATAAAATGCAATTGATTTGATCTATGGCGGCAAGCGGCAAAATAACCAAATTAGCGTGGGTTATTTAGTAGATAACAATATGGGATATAGGATATAGGGTCGAATGAACACCTGTTTGGCAGGAAACACCTATTGGCAATATAGTAAAAAAATGTTAAAACTTATTTTTAATGTATCTAATAAAATAAAAGTAAATAATATTGCGTTTTTTTTTATTAATACGCCTTTTTCTATAAAAATTGATGTTCAAATTTCATATCCAAAATGATACAAAATGTAGGGTGCCAATAGATAAAGATAAATTTCTTAAAGTACGTTTAAATTGATTTTCCATATAATTTGGCAATTGACGACGCAGATTCCTCCTGGCAGTATCTCTGGACGATTTCCCATCTTTTAACTTCTTGTAACTTGTCATTTGTACAAAAATTATAAAGTAAAAAGAGTAATATTTTACTACTATATCATCACTTTTATAAGCATAAATTGACAATTGCAAACTTTATAAATGTACAAACCCTCCACTAATCTCTCAAATGACATAATTTCAAAATATAACTGTATTAAAAGAAGATAGTTGCACTTATTTGACCATTTTAAGTTTTACAAATGTGTCAAGAAACTTTTGACCGATAAAAAATGATTGTCGGAAAACAATTAAATTTGATATGAAATAAAATGAATTAAAGTTTTTTTTAAATACATGAATAACATATAAATTTTTGTAGAGTACAGACAACTAAATGCAATGGATCAGTGGATAGCGTATCGTCTCTATATGGGCCTTGACATTGGTCTTGCAAAGCTTTTGAAAAAAGAATATTCAATTTTGGCTATGAAATTTTTCTGGTTTAAAAAATGGGCCAGAGCAATAAAAATCTAGGTTTTTTTGTAGACCAAATTTGATTTTTTTTAAATCTCCGGCATACACCTTTTAGATCGAGAAAATTTTATGAAATCAAAATTGACATCCTTTTCTTTCTCAAATGTTTTCATTCATGTTATTCTTTCGCACTTAAAATTCGATAGAACTAAATATAATTTAATTTGGTGTGATATTCAAACACAGACATATGCAAATCATTATAGAAAGGGGTGTGAATTTCGATTACATGAATTTTTCCTGATCTAATAAGGTATGCCAGAGCTATTACTGCTTATTTAATTTTTGCTCATAAAAATTATAAAACTTCGAGGAGGTCCTAACCGATCGTTTGTGTTCAACTTTTGCCTGGCTGTAAAATGTACTAAGTGTCGTCAAATTTTCATCAGGCCAAAAATACCTATTTGGGTAAATAATTTGTCTATTGAATATTTAATTGCACTTGTGGAATACATAAAATTTGTATTTAGTCAATTAATATTTCATTTTATATTATTTTTGTATAAAAATTAGGCATGGCGAGAAGTGGTAATATTCTGGAATTGATTTTACCACCTGTCGCCATATCTTTTCAATAGGCGACGCTAACTTCACTTCGTACATTCTCAGTTGTCAAATCTGCATTGTTTACTTTCTGCAAAAGCCCCATAATTTGATTTCTCAAATAAAAGTGAAGAAAAATCATATAAAGAGAGTAATAATAAAGTGATCACAAGGAAAGAGAAATGGTGAATGTATTCTTTTCATAGAATTGCCTAAAATAACCGAGTGTGGTTCTTTTCAAGTGGGTGGCGAGAAGTGGTTACAAATTTTACAAAACTGGCGAAAAGTGGTAAAAAGTGGCGACGAAATGGTTATTTTTGCATTATTAATAAAAATCAGTTTTTTAAGTAGTCCAGCGTTATGTTCTAGGATTATTGTTTTCACGTATCTAGAGCCAATACATCTAAGTAAGTTTGTGTCAAATTTGACTTATCTTGTAACAAAAGATTCAAAAGTTATGATTAAGTGAATTTAATTTTTTCCTAAACATGGCGATAGCCGGTTATTCCACCCTATTGTAGTTTCGTTTTCCAAAATGGTTTTGCTTAAAAAAAAACTGTAAGTATAAAAAATAATTAAAACTAATTTTCATTACGAGAATTTAAAAATTCGTCATTTTTTAGCTTAAAAATTTACCATACAGCAAATAGCTGGAGACTTACAAAAAATATCCTGGATTCATTCAATCTTCTACTTTACAATTATGTACAAACATAAGAAAAAAAAGTTTAGGTGGTCAGGAAAAATTATTTTCTTTATGGGACACCGGTGTTCCAATCGGTCTTAAAGGGTTAAGAGAGATAAATACCATTAGAAGATTTTCACGTGTCCTTAAAAGCCTTTGAAGTTTAAAGTAAAACCAATTGAATTTTCTAGAAAACATCTATATTTTTCATTACTATTGTCCAACAAATGCAAGTTCCTGCATATTAACAAGGATAATTCCTTTTAAATTCCATTGACTTTGGTAAGTTCAAGCCTCCTTTGGTATCCTCATTTCTGTGATGCTTCTGGCACTGGATAATCACAATAAATTGTCCAAAATTACTTTTTATTCTCCCTCATGTAGTGATAGAGATTTTCGTAAGTAGCAAAAGTTATCATTGTAGCAGGAACAACTCGTGTGATATTTGGTCCGAGGCCTTTGTAAAATCCTCTCCAATGTTCAAATCTGTAAGAGGTTTTAAAGAAAGAAAGGACATGTACTAAGGAATAGACAGTGAATACCTTTTTTTTGTTAATTATCTTGCACTTTCATTCTCTCTCTCTCATCCTTTCTCACTGCATCGGCATGGGTAGATTTTTTTTATAGCATAACAAATGATAACAGAAACATGAAGCAGGATGTGTCACTTTTAGCTGTCATTGGCTGCTTTTTCTCTTCATGGCTGTTATAGCAACGCCACACAGACAAGAAAAGTCAAATGTCTTGCTGATTTTTAATTTTGCCCCCATACACTCAAAATCATTTCCCAATCTCTCCGCAATTTTTCTTTTTTTTTTTACATTTACACACATAAAAATATCTATCTTGTCTAAAATTATAGCTAAAGATTTTATGACATTTTATAGCATGATTTTTTTTTGACATATAAAAAGAGATTTTATGAAATATTGAGATGAAAATGTACAAAAAACAATTCACATTGGATTAGTTCTGCTAGACAGTCACTGTTTCATCTGTGATTTTTTATGAATGTGAATTTTATAGCAAAGTTATGGGAAAAATGAATTTTTATAGCACACTTAAAAGTTCGCTAACAGCACATTATTGATCTTACCTTAGCAACAAGATTCTTGGACAGTGTCGCTTAAATTCGAGATGCAATTTTTCCGCGTGAAAACTTGACTTTTTGTTTTTGCTATAAAAAAATTATAGATGTTTCATCTGCCAAGTCTGCGCTTAAAAGTTAAACAAGTTTAGAAAAAGTGAAAGAATCTTTTTGCCAAAGTACTTTATAAGCTTAACAAATTTCACATTATTTTCAATCTAAACATTATTATTTTTTTTTCTTTTTTTCTTTACTGTTCACATTTAAAAATAACTTATTTAGAATTAAAAAATAAACAGAATTTCTTTTATCACATGAGTTTTCATTATTCATTTTTATCTACTTGATCTCACTTAATGCGAATGCTTTTGTCACTTTTTTTCTCCTCTCATTCTACAAAAATTTGACCAGCAAATCTTTTATTATTTTTTTTCATTTACCTCATGATTTTTTATAGATGATTCATTTGAAATATTTTTTTCCACCTAATGTAAAACTAATCATTCAAATAATATTATAAAATATAATTTTTTTAATTAATAATATTTAAATAATTCCTTCTATAAATTTTATTTTGGTTTTTCGGGCAAAAGACTGTCTTTCTTCGCATGTTTTTTTTCTTTATATTTTCCTCCATTTAATAATCTCTAACTTTGCTTCAATACTTTGTTCATTAGGATGATGAAAATGATATTTTTTTTTTATTTAGCAATATTTGCAAGTATTAAATTGAGAAAATATGTAGTTTTTATTTAAATATATATTTACACATTGAAATATACTAATTCTGATATTAAATTCTTTATTTATATTATTTTATTATCTTTTTTTATTTTTAGTGGATCATATTTTTTTAAGGAAATAAATCATCTCTAAGCATTGGCTACTTTTTCATAGATTAACATAACTAGACATATATTTGGTGTGACATGGGCTAAGTAGGGAACTAAACCTTTATAAAAACCTGGCATTCTTTCATACCTCCAAGTTTGCTTAATACAGTCCCATGTACCCTCATAGTGAAGATGATGATCCTGAAGGCGGGCCCTTATCACTTGATAGGGATAAGTTGCTGCGGCCGCAATTAATTTGGAAATTGCAGCAAATGTCAAGTACTCTGTTGTCGACTGTAAAGATATTTGAGAAAAACAAAAACAATTCAAAACAAATAATTATAAAATTGAAGTGCTACAGGAAATCAGGTATTAGTTGGGGGCTTTTAGTATAAGAACAATAAATTTAATTTCTAAATTCTCACAAACAAATGTGAAAATGAAACTTTATAAAACACATGAAAAACTGGCTTTACTTTCAGAATTCAGAAGAACCATTTGAATTAGGTGAAGTAAAAAGTTCTGAGACCTTTACGCTAGATGTCTTTAGTGAGCAATATCTCACGAAAGTGACAACTTGACAGTTTTCTATTTGGTCCCTGGCAGCCGATCATCCGCGAACTTTCGCACTAAGTTGTCTATACATTGAAGCTGATTTCATCAAAATTTTTATCAAAAATGTTTTAAAGAAAAATTTCCATTTTAGAAGGAATTTTTGAAGAAAAAGGGGTGGCAAAGCGTCCCAGGTTTTGCTAAATGCTCGAACTCGTGACTTAGATACTATACCTCAAAAGTACTTTCGCATCATTTACCGTTTACAGGTACTCAACCGATTTGAAACGATTCATAAATTACTTAATAGATTCCACAAAATAGTTTAAAGTTTAAAGAGTAATAAGAAGTATATTCGAACAAAAATTACTTATCGGTAAATAACCGGTTCATTACCGGTTCACAACCGATTTTAACCAACTGATAAATCATTCAAAATATTTCCCAAAATACATCTCAGGAGTAATTTTATTGAATTCTGTATAAAAATTATTTATCGGTTATTAACCGGTTCATTACCGATTCAAAACCGATTGGAACCGGTTCAGTTTTATAGGAAATTCCAAGACCTTTCCAACGATCCCAAACATGACCCCATTTGCTCGATAAATGCGCATCTAGTGGCTTTTTAACCTTTGACCTTGAAAAACAGTTATTAGGAATGATTCAACGCTATTTTCGTCTAACGAAATGTCCGCCTGGGTAATCTATAAAACATATCCAAAAACGAAAAAAAAATCGCACGACGCGTTTTCGAGCAATCCCAAAAAACATGATTTTGGAGGGGAATGGGAGGGGTGGGGGAGATTGAGGGACATGTTAACGATCCTTGGGTCGACTTATGGGGGGCCCGCAAGGTGTGCAAGAACCGTTTGAAAAAACCGAACAAACATCAAATGAAGCTTATGTCAATGGTTAAAACCGTTAAAACGCTTCCTGAACAAACTTATTTTGACGTTTATTCGGTTTCAAACGGTTCTTGCACGAGCTGTGTGGATGTTGTCAGAACGGCCGGCCTAAAACTATAAAGCAAAGAAGAAGAATAAGAAGGTTCTTGTACGCCCCTGCTCCACATTGCCTCTATGGATTATTAGCGGTGTTAGCGGTATAATCGTCAGTCATCGCTTTAAAAATTCGGAAAAATCCGTTTTAATTTCACGAAATCTCTGCAGAATTTTCCATGCAACGGCCTTTTAGAGGCTTCCATGGTTTTAATATTACGGAATTCCACGAGTTTTCCAGTGGATTGTTTTTATTTTTCTTCAAAATAATTCCTAAAATGGCGTGGGATTTTCATAAAAAATTTCTACAACAAAAAGATCCACAAATAAAAAAGTGGTTGACTTTGACTTTCAATAATTCAAAATGGCAAATTTTCCAGTCATAGGTATCTTTGGGCGAAATGTTTGCGACCATACCATAGCCTGGGCTGTCTCTTTTTACAGATCGATAGATTGGAAGAGGCGACAGAGGGCTCTACTATGAGTTTGAATTGAGCATAAAGCTCTGACCGTTACCCATTATGCCTGTGAGGGTAACACAAAGACTTGTCTAAAATGATGGGGGCCCAAGGGACAAATTTTTGGGTCCCCGTTTAGACATGACTTAACAATAATTGATTTTGTCCTTGTTCCCGTGGTTACTAGGAGAATCATCCAGGGCGTTCGAGTTTTTACTAGTCCTGAACTATCAACTGATCACCACCTGCTCTTCGCAAAAGTAAACCTTAACGAAGACCCTCCCGCTCTACCTCTAATACGGACTTCAGACCTAAGTCTTAGCCATATGTCTTAACTGTTATAATTTCTTATCTTTCAAGATATTTTGGAAAATTTAACTTAGGACTGGATTATGAAGAACAAGTAACGCTATTCAGGATTCTGAGACCTTCGGGAACTGGTGCCAAACCTCTAGTCTAAAGACCGTTTAAGGGTAAGACGCAAAGTGCTGAAATTTGTTAAGTGGGAGTGTCTCAAGAACAAAAGTGTTGAGAAAAATATGTGAAAGACGTAAACAAATTCCACGATCTCCCTTCGGAAATTGAGGCTGAATGAAACTGCTTTCAAGCAGACATTTTGCCCTCGGTTAGAGAAAATTGTGGCGTTACGCAAGTTAAAGTGATGATTCTCAATATGGAACAGTCATCTTAGTGAAAAACATCGGCAGTAAAAAGAAGCCGTTGTTGGAGAGAAAAAGAAAGCTTACAAGTTCAACAGACAACGTAAGGATTTTGATTCTCGTGACTCTTACGTTGAAGCGAGAAAAACTGCAAAGCTCGCAGTTAGAGCCGCTAGAATGGAATCGTCGAAAAATTTCGATGAAAAGCTGAAGCTTGACTACACGATGGCAAACAATCCGAAGATTCAGAGGGAAGAAGAACAATTCGATGCAAAAAGTAACATCTAAGGAAGGAAATCTTCTGACCAAAGAGAAAGAAGTCTTATGTCGCTGGAAAGAGTACTTCTCAGTACTCTTTCCAGCGGAATTGGACCACGAAAATATTCCTGAAGTGGCGGAGGATCGAAAGCGTCATCTACTAACTCGGGTGTCCTAGGCTCGTGACCCTGATAGGAATAAGCGGTTGAAAATGAATGAATGAGAATCATGGAAATCGTCGAATTGGACCAGCACGCGAGCACTTATTCTATTGCCCAAGAACTGAAGATTAACTCTTTCCGGACCACAACATATCTAGCGAACGAATTACAGTAAAACTCACTTTATTGTAAGTCTTAGTGGTCAAAGATGATACTTTTGTTGAGAAAGAATTTTTTCCGCCTCTGGGAAATTGGAAAACTCATGGGTACTCTAGTCCCCAAAAGAACGAAAAGGAGACAAACTTCAATTTTTCAAAAGTCAATAATATCAATTTAGTGAATTATTTTTGCGTGTCAAATGACTCCAATCCTGTTTATCACTAAAACAAGAAGAATTATTGACCAGTATCTTGTGGGATGTCCAGGAAGTGGTCAAGAAGACACCAAATTGCTGCTTGCCAACAGATTCCTCAAAATATTTCACACAATACCACTTTAAAACACATTGCTTTCAACACGATGTTATTGTAGACACATTAAGCTTTCTCAAAAGCATAAAAGACACTTCCTGCACAGTAAAAACTTTTGGACACTGACCAAAATATTGGAACAAGTTTTCCTTGGAACAAATTTTTTGGAATCACTTTGTAACCCTTGTTAAAAACTTGTTAAAAAGTTTGAACAAGTTTTTTTTTGAAAATTTAAGAACACATTATTTTTCGAATTTATGTAATCTGTAATTGTTAGTTATCATTATCATACTTATTGGCCCCGAGAGGTTTTTCCTTATTCGGGTCTAGAAATATCAAAAAAGTCACAATATCTCCAAGGAAGCAGAAAATCGAAAATTCACGATTTTTTACCAAAAATATCTAAGCTCAGGAATTAATTAGGATCCTGCAAAAATATCCTAGATTTGGACATCCTTATAGTTTGTACTTATCCAGAAGAATCGGATTTTTATCGATTCTATATAGTCTAAAAAAAATTGTTATTTCCATGGGTACCCAGTGTCCCAAAGGAGACGAAAGAGTTAAAAGATTCAGAACTTTTTACTTCACAATTACAATCGATGCTAGAGATCGGTACAATAAATCGCATTTGGTTTAATTCGGAATCCTTTCGTTAGTAATCGTACATTTTCGTTTAAAGTTGCAAATTCAAATTCTATAACGGAAATTTTGCACGTGCAGATGATAATAAATTTTTGCAAGAAACGGCTTTTCTTGCTAATCATCTAAAACTCAGCAAATTCTACTTTATGGATCATTGCATGAATCAAAAGCCTTTCACTATCTGTTGCTGATTTCTTTTGTGCCTTTTACAAAGTACACAACAAACAAAGAGATTGATTATCTTTATCTCTGCTTAGTGAGAATTGTTAGAAATGTCTATGTAAATGTAAATATTGAATGATACTCTTTCAAATCTATCCAGAAAGATTTTTTCTCTATATATGGAAAATTAGTATTATTTTTCTGGAGATTTTTCTGTGCTAAAACATTCGTACTACGATAAAACATTCAAACCCAATAAAAAAAAAACAAATGATTGCGATAAAAATAATCAAAAAGCACTTACCAGCTTTTGATCAATTGGTAATCGTCTGTATTGATTGTAGCCGTTCTTCATTTCTTCATAGGTCATAAATTGAAGAGCACCATGTGACACTCCAAACATCCCAGGCACAAAACCCTGTTTATTTGGCCAAAAAGATAGCAAAACAAGAAAAACATGGATTAGTCAAGGAAAATCAATGGAATTAAGAGAATGGATTAAATACTCTGTAGAATCCACGAATCCCCTCAGCTCGGTAGATCTTCTTCAGAGCATCAACCATCCCTCGATAATTTGTACTGTCATTGTTCGGACTGAGTTCATTGGAATATTGGAGACAGAGGCGAGTTTTAACCACCCAAATTGGATTTGTCATTGCTAGCGTCAAAATTCCAGCTTCTGCCGCTGCAATCATGTGCATTGTTGGCCCCAAAGCGATATGCGTATTACCACCCTGAATCCATGTCTTTATTGTGTTGTAGCTACAGAACAAATAAACAACCAATAATTTATGCCTTATTTTCGTCACTTTAGGCGACGAAAAAAAATATCTTGACGACATACAAGAGAAAATAGAATCCCCAAGCACTTCCTGAGCCCCATACATTGGGCGTCACTCCCTTGTACAAGCCCCTGAAGCCCTCTTGCCGGAAAATCGTCGCAAAAGCACTTGAGAGACTTCGATACTGTGGAATGGCTGCCTGACGACCATCGTTCACTGCAAAGGAGAATATTGCAAAATGCCTATTGATAGTTTCAAGGTTCATTTAGAAATTCAACAAAACCCTTTCAAAAAAAAAAAAATAAATAGCAGAAATTCTTCACAGATGAAGGTTTTGTGTCTTAAGTGTTAGGCCTTGGAAGGTGATTAATTTAATTATTTACATATTTTCTATTTTTATTGAAAAGTAATTTCCTCTCATTCATTTATCATTACAAATAAAACATTTTCTTGTTGTTCGTAGCTTTTCTAGGGACTGTGACCTCTATTAAAATAGTTAAATTGATCATAGATAATAAATTAGGGATGAAACACAGTGACCTCTATGATTTAAAAAACCAAAGCTAAGACACATTATCTGATAATTATAAAATTTTCCTGATAAGCTTTGTAAACAATAAAGTAGAAAATCTATTTATTGATTTGCAAGCTTTGCAATTTTCCCTTTCTTGCAAGAAAAATAAATAATATATTTGAAAAACTAAAATTTTTAAATTAGAATAGACAACTAGTCGTGCTGGTGTGTGTCAGGGGTTATTCTGACTTTTTTACACCGTACTTTTTAGTTTACTACTCTGAAAGTACTTATTAGCAAAAAGATCGTCAAAAGGATGTTTTTCCAAAGAAAGAGAATATGGAAAAATTTGCAAAGTCAACAGACAACTGGGTGTTGTTAAAAGTTGGTTAAAAGTATGTTTCTCCCGTTTCTCCTCTTAAAATGTTAGAAAAAGTTTTATCAAATTGGTTTAACAACATCGAAAAGCGATGGTAACTTTCAGAAAGACTTTAAGTTCAACTTCAAGAGCACAATGTATTTTTACAAAAAAAAAGTTTATTCGCCAGGCGAACGTTGGGAAGATGCGCCGAAAAACCGAAAGGTATCTCGACCAATAAAACTCACGTGGATGAGGCTCTTGGCCGCCAGATTTCTCCAGAACACTCAGCGTTCTTCCTAACGATCTATTCTCTACAACGATCCAACATAAACTAACTCTCAATACTGAGCCCGATCACAAGTAGATTTTGATTCTCCAATAGTGTCTCGGATGAAAGGTAAATGGAACTCTATTTGCACAAAAAGTCGTTGAAGTTCGAAGAATTTAAATTCAATTTCGAATTTTCATACTAAATTTTCGAACAAGTCGGGGAAAATTTATAAAATATCACACTAAAAAGCTCGCAAAAGAGTTACTCAGTGATTATGAAGTGATTAAATACTGGGGCGAGAACAGTAAACGTCGTTGTTCTTTTTTTCCTCACAACAAATGTGAAGACCGTCACATTTTGACACTTGAGCACTTCGAAATTCGAACAGGATGCAACTTCCGCCACCTTGCGAAAGTATTAAGAAGTAAGAAAGTCTCTTTTTTGGATCTTCAAATAGATTTTCGAATTTTTCAAGATCTACTTCTGTACGGAAAGACTATCCCTCTTTATGATACCCTTCCTGTAGGGGAATTCTTTTTCTTGGCATTGTCACGCGTGAGTTCGAAAAATGACAATTTCAATCGAGCTTTTTTGTCATATCATATAAGTTCGAAAATGCAATTCATTGATTTTTTAATGAAATTCCTTTACTTGATGATTTTTTGAAAATACCAGTACGTCTTGGTTGATTTGTTTACCAAAATTCATTATCATTTGAATTGCCACAAATCTCAAATATATGACTTCTGACAATGCCACGTGAGCTGAAATGGCAATGTCACGGCTACAGAATCGCATTTTCGAAAAAGCTCTCCTAAGATTCGAACCCAATTTGTCATATGGCATTGCCAGAGCGTTACAGAATTCTCCTCCTGAACAAGTAATTCACAGGCTAACACTTGGAACGGTTTTAGGAGAAATCGGTGCCGCTCCGAGAGACATGATATCAATTCAAATACCAACCCTGGGTTTAATCGTTGGGGAGAAGCTAGTGCTAAAATAATCAAAATTTCTGGGAAATTTCTAACTTAGGATTGAGATTGTAATATTGGCTTCAGTCAGTAATAATATTCCATCGAAGAGACCAAGCCACTGCAAGTCAAGCCAAACCTATTCGAAAATGTTTCGGAAGCCTAAAGTGCAAATTCACGTACTCGCCGCTTTACCACTACATGTTCTACCAATTCGAATTTCGGTATTCTTCACACTGCAATCGTCAACAATGTCAACAACAGTGTGTAAACGTTTGCTGCAAAAAGGAATTTTTGTGTACATTTTGTGGAATTTCAGGATTGCAGAACGTTTGAATTACAATTTCATTAAAATAATTTTCCTTTTAATGAACTGGCTCACTTTTATGGTGTCTACACACTAGAAACAATTTTCGTCAAAAATTGTATTTAAAAAAAAAGAAGAATTTTGACGTTTCTGCCTACAAGGATAGGGGAAATTTTCTTTAAAAAAGCATTTTTTTTTAAAGAAATTGCTCCTAGTATGTAGAAGCCTTTATGTAACTCATCGATTTAAACGTTCGAACTTCCAACGGGTTTTTTAGTTAAGTTCTCTCTGATATACATTCGAATCGGTACAGAAAAAACTCAACCGGAAAGAGCTCTCAAATCGAGAAGGTAATTACTGAAGACGATTGAAGAGTTCTTCTTACATAAGCCTTATGGCATTTACACACTAGAGAAATTTATATCCATATTGAAGAGTTTTTCCTACACAAGCGTGGGGAATTTGCTTCAATATAGACATAAATTTCTCTAATGTGTAGAGCCCATTAAACTCATATACTATAAGTTGAGTTCCAAAGAGATGCAGCAAATGACGAAAATAGAAAACTCTTGCACCATTGTCTCTCTCGAATAAAAGATATGATAACACAACAAAATAGGTGGACCACTTCCGTTTGCATAGAGTGTGTCTCAGACAAATGTGTTGCTCGCATGAATTATAGCCTAAGATGCGACTTTTGCGTAATCCATTGATCTATGCTAAAAGAGATCCACAACAAACCCTAAATTTCTTCAGGGTAGATCTTTCGCATTTGGGTCTCTTCGGCCTTTTCTATTGCTTTACTGAATCTAATGCTCAAAATATCAAAACCAAGGGTAGAATGATAACTTTTCGCTAATCGAATCCATACCACTCGAATTGTACCCTTCTTAAAAGAATGTGATCGATGATAAATGTTTATATTAGCGACAAAAAGTGTAACTATCATTTATTTCTTTCAGAATGGACAATATATCCATAGTATCGAAAAGCGGAGGCAGTCAAAATCCCGAAAGGGCCAAAATCCCGGAAGCCAAAATCCCGAATGTTCAAAATTCTGAAAGGGATGAAATTGTATGGAGGATAATGTGTAGAATAAATTTCCCAAGGCACCGAAAATTTCCCTTTGACTCCAGCAAGCAGGGTTGCAATTGTGGGAGTAACTATGACACTTTTAAGTATTCGGGATTTTGGCTTTCGGAATTTTGACCGGGACCCTCGAAAAGAACTTATAATATCACTCCAGTTACAAAACATTCCCAGAAGATTACCTTCTATAAAAGGCTTCTTGTGAGTTTTTATAGAACTAAGTGTTCTATTGGTAACGTCATGCCAATCAATGAGTTACTGGGAATCAAAACCTTGACTGGTGCATCTCTCTTTATAAAAAAGAATATTAGCCATCAAAAGCTTATCTGGACTTATCGCAAGTTTGCTAATTTCCAATTATTTGATATCGATAATGTTAAAAGTTTAACCTGAAGAAACATTATCCTCTTTATCCGTTTGTGGTTCACGTAGAGCTAGGTATAGGGTTGAGTGCCACCGGTGCCACCCATCGCTCGGAAGGTAACAATCTCAGTTGTAACATTACTGATATTTCATTGAAATGAAGTACAAAGACTTCGAAATACATTTGATAACAAAATTTTGAAACATTTTGCGATGTTTCTTATTAGAGTGGAAAGGGTAATGCCCAGCGCACAGTAACATTTGTTTTGTAAGCATGTTTTTGACATTTCAATGAGAGTGAATGAAACAGAGATCTAGTCATCTCCCTCTCTCTCATAGGAAATTTTGAAAACATGTTTACAAACAAACATGAATGTGCGCTGTGAATAAGAAAGGTCGTTTCTTTTTTTTTTTTTGAAAGTTCCGACAGCAAACTATGGATCGATCTAACATTATAAAAGTTTGACATTCATTGATATTATTTAATAATTCCTGAAACCCGTAAGTTGATATCTCTTACTGTTATCTTTCCAAAGGAGATTATATGAACGTAAAATCGATTTTTAGCACATATGAGAGTGGTGATTTACAAATGATTTCCATCTACTATTCACCAGATTTTTAATTACCCTTAATTGATTTTTATAATGTACTTACACTGAAAAAAAACGGGGGTGCGATTAACTTTTTTTCCTCATAACTTTAACACTTTTTAGGTGTAAAAATATATCAACATTTTTTAATGCTAATTTTACACCTTTTTAAGGGTAAAATTAACATGAAAAAGGGTAACTTTAACCCCTAATACACCTAAAAAGCATAATATTTACACCGATTTCGGATTAATACTGCAGGGTAAAATAAACATTTACGGAATGTTATTTTAACTATTTCGGATTTCTCTCACAGTGTATGGGGAGAACATTCTCTATATTATGACAATGTCATAACTTAATTTTTTTTATGAAAGAACTAGAGAAAATTAAAATGAGACTCAGGTTAATCATTGAGACCTCTGTATACGGCTCCTTGAAATGGCCATTCGATGTTCATTGACCAGTGTTGTTCTGATCCTGAGTTTACCATGACAATTTAGCACGACATTGTCAGGCTGTTACAAAATTCGTAGTAAGGGCAAACTTTCAAGAATTAAAGTCATTAATGTGGAGAAAAGTCTCCCGATAAGTTGTCATAATGCAGATATCAACGACAGCAGGTGAAATAATCGACAAAATGCCAAAAAGGTGTTTCAATTATTTTTGGACAGAAATACTAAAGGGGGCGTGGCCTATTTTAATATTTCATGTTTTAGATAATAAAGTAATCAGCTATTAGTTTCTCTTTTATTAAAAGAGGGTGTAACATGACACATTTTTTTTGTGGAGGTTATTCAGAAGGTTAAGTAATTCTTTCATGTGTAAACATAAAGAGTAAATAAAATTGATCATCCCACCATTTGTTTTGCTACTTTTTTCACCAGTAAGTAAGACTATGACAGTTTGAGCAATATTTTATTAAATTTGAACAAAAAAAATATAAACAATGGAAATAAAACAACATTAGAGTGTGTAAATCAAAAGCTTAAAAGCAATGAAAACATATGGGACTTTTGAAATGCAAGAAAATTTAAAAAAAAAAACAGCAACAATTTCGAATTTAAATAACTTGGATCAATTTTACTATTTAAATTGCTTTGATTTTCTATACTTGATTTTTATAAATCTAACATTTTCCGCAAATTCATAATTCTTAGAATAATATAAAAATTCCGTGACTGACCTTATCAAAAAAAAAGCACGTTTTAATTTTACACACACTGCAATTATTTTCTCAATGTCATGAAGCACTTCCAACTTTTGTAAAAAAAAATCCCAGTTCTTTTCCACTCATTGACCGAGTGAATCATTAAAAATTACCATAATGCAATTCTCAATTGCAACATTATTAAAACTCTCTCTCTCTTCGTGTTCTTTTCTGTGTCAAAGCCAAAATTCACAAGAAACTTCTTGAAATCCTCAGATCATGCAAGAACTCATGAATTTCTGCCTCACTTAACTCTTCAATCATTTTTAGAATATTCTTTTTTTTTAATGAGAATCTTTGGTATTTTTCACAATAAAACTGTCAGACTGATTTCCCAATTTTTGTACCCATTCACTGAGTCAAATGATTTATATTGCTCAATACGTTGGAGAGCTAAATTGTTCAGCAATTGCGAAATAAATGCTGCAATTTTAGCTCTCAATTGAATCATTCGTCTATTTTATTTGAAGTTTCTCTCTTTGCTATACTTTTCTTCAATGATATTTTCCTGAAGAATGGAGAGTTGATGTATAAATTTTGTTGAGAACTGACGAGAAAAACACCAACTTGTCAGGTAAGAGTTTGTTTTTCATTTGGAGATTTTTTTTTTCATTTTGTTTTTGTGAATGACAAACACGGGGAAATCTTTTTCTAAATATATATACGAGACAAACCTTATGGTCATGATCTTGTCATCTATCGTCTGTATTTGTGAAGGAATTATCTCACCCAACACCTCATGTACTCTCAGTCAGTGGTTGTTTGGCACAAACTCAAGGTATATTCTATAGCTTCTATATTTTGGCTGTATATAATTTGTGAAAGTACTACAATATTGTAATTCATATTAGAATCATTCCAATAAAATTTTTAATAGTCACTGAGGAAAATTTAAATGATGTAAATGGAAGTTTCAAGTGCCAAAAGTCGTCACAATATTTCTATTGCTCGAATCCAAATAGAGAGAGCAATCAATATTAATAATAATCATGATCATGTTATTCTTTACTGAGACTAATGCCCAACGCAGAATAACTTTAGTTTCGTAAACATATTTTTGACATTTCAGTGAGAGTGAGTGAGATTTAGATCTAGTCATTTCGCTCATTCTCATGGGAAATTTTGAAAACATGTTTACAAACAAAAATTATTGTGCGCTGATCATAAGAAAGAATGTCGTTACCGG